>NW_020654897.1:2326-11137 GCF_003589595.1 Hyposmocoma kahamanoa
CAGTTATGAATGAACACTTCGTATTCTTGTTTAAAAACCAGTTGTGAAAACAATAATAAAAAAGGGTTTTTCTTAACCAGTTAAGAAAACTTAGTTATGAAAGTGAACTAAAGGGTTTGTTGTAGGTAGTATTTCTAATTGTATGTGACGAATTTCATTTTGAGTTTGGTGTGGTTGTGTGTGTGTGTGTAAAAAATTTGTTTTTTATTATTTATGTGGCGTATTTTTGTGTATAAATAATATTTTATTTTAATGTTTAGTTGTCTATTATTTAAACTACAGATGCACATTAGAGCAGGTTGTAAATAGAAATAATTATATGACGAGTTATACATTTTTCTTACAGAAGATATATATGAAACGGAAACTAGTCACTTAGAAAAGTTATGTAGATCTTTTTCTTCCTTGATACGAATTGGTGTCTGTCCTTCTTCCCTCTTAATGTATACTTTACCATACATCGTCCAGCAAGCTGCTATCTTCTTACTTTTTACCAACTCCCTCCCGAGATAATACATTCTCCCAGCTTTGTTAGTAAGAGATTCCGATATATACATATATGGTTTTAGGAGGTCCAGGGACTTTTATATGCTGTGTATTTAGTTGCCGTTGTTTGGTATCATAAAAAAAAATTTCAATGTCAATTACTTATTTCTATATATTACTCATTAGTTGTAAATACTATGAAATACATCTACTCGTGTAAGAAAATAATAAGAAAATTATAGACTTTTAAATAGATGATTGCAGGTCGTCTGGTGACCAGCTGGCTTGTCAATCATTATTAAACACTTTGTTGTTCTAAGCCGGTTAACGAGTGGAAAAAACTAGTAGGTTCGTTAATAGACTTATGTACGATAAATAAAAACATTGACCTATGAATAACACGCCATACCTATCGGCAAAATTAATAAAAAAACACGTAATGTAACTTTTTGTGTCCGATAGATTTGATAAGTTTAGGTAATCTACGAGCCCTGTACCCCAACTACGGTGGGGTCGGGCTCGGCCTGCGGCGCGTGGTCGGGTTCATTTTACGGGGTGTGCTCAAGCTCTTCAATGGCACAGCAGTTAGTACTACGGGCACTTAATGAGGAGTTCGATTCCCGATTTGGGCCTATTTAAGAAACGACCATTTTTCTAAGTTGGTTTTTTTCGTCTGATATTCTAGATTATCGTTGTATCGGTATTCATAGTACAGGAATTTCGGCAGTGGTTTGGCATTTTCCCCCCTAAATACTTCTCTTTGGCATAGCTTTCAAGAAAATGGAATCTAACAGAGAGACGGTCGAGATACAACAACGCTATAATAAGTATCTGATTTCCACTACATCGGGAAATATACCTTACATTTTGAACAATTGTGAAATCTTGTACCGTAACTGCCTCTGTGGCCGAACGGTTACCATGCCGGACTGCCACGCAGAGGTCCCAGGTTCGATTCCCGGGCCGGGAGAAATATTTGTATGACCTACATTTGTTTCTCTCGTGAGTTTGGGTGTAAATTGTGCTTGTCTATATGTGTGTCCATGGCACCCGCGACACAGGGTTTCCCTAGTGCGGGGCTATGTTGAGTGTGTGTGTTATTATTATAAATAAAAATAAAAAATAGAGTCTCTGTATACTACCTACGTAAGGTGGCGTGCGGACGCTCCGGGTTCGCCCACCGCTACATCTCGGCCTACAGCCGTAAAAAGCTAAAAGTTAATTTTGACTGCAAATTATTATTAAACACCTATAGAGATCCCCACGCCGATTTTCAGCTGATATAAAGCAAATTTCCATCTGCCGCCAAAAAGTTTGTATGGCAGTATATTAAAAAATGGCGAAAAATAAATTTTGACCGCAAATTATTATTAAACACCTATAGATTCCACCACATGCCGATTTTCAATCGAATAAAAGCAAATTTTGATCTGCCGCCAAAAACACTTCTATGGCAGCCATACTGAAAAATGGCGAAAAACCAATTTTGATCACAAATTATTATCAAACACTGCTAGAGACCCCCATATGCCAATTTTCAAAGGGATCTGAGCAATTTTTTTTCTGCCGCCAACGAACGCTTCTATGACGGCCGTATTTGAAAATGGCGAAAAACAAATTTTTCTTCGGCCTCGATTTTGAAATCGCCATCTTGATTTTTTTTTAACCCAGGCAGTTGACCAGTGTTACCCTCTATGACATTCCTTTTAAAATTGACCAGGTTGTATCTCATAGAAATGCACAAAAATCCCCCCCCATGTATTTTAGTTTTTGCAGACTGTTGATCACTCGTTTACATTTTCCACATTCAGGTCTTCTCATATTTGATTCTTTGCCTTGGAGCCTACCCGCGTACAACTGTATAAATATATTTTTTCCACCATACCGGGAAATATGCGTTCTTATTTTTCTAAGTGAGTCAGGATTTGTAGCTTTATATATATAATAATAAATAATGGTAACCCTCAGTCTAACGAACGAAAAATTAATAAGTACGGACAAATTCGACTGTCCGTACAAAAACCGCGCTTGTTACTTGCATGTCATTGTATGTTACTAACCATCTATAGATTTTAATGAATTAAATTTTTAAGTTTTAGATATAATATTTTTATGTAAATATGGATTATAAATCAGCTGAAATAAAATATTTTTATTTTATTTATTTAATTATTTATAAGCAACTTTATGTCAATTATAATGTAACGTACAAAAGTAGATACCTACGAGCCAAAAAACAGGTCGCACGTCTTCCGGAGAATTGTCACGCAATCTTTGGATTTCCCGCAGCTGCCGTGCTATTTCGTTACAATAATACGCTTCCATTCCGATTCACGGCAATATAAATTGAGCCTTAAGCCCAGCACCCATTGACTGGACGATATGGTAAGGGATCCTTCAGCATCCCTACATGCAAGCGCACACTAGCATCCCGTAGCGTAGTGACATCGTGCTCGCGTCTAGGTTCTGTTCAAATCAGTCGTGCCGAAACATCCCGACGCGACGGCCGTAGAGGCATTTCAGAGGCTGCCGATTCGGTATCGTTGAAGCGTGTTTTACGCTTAAGCTTACCTGAGCTTTGTTTTCGTAGCTACGACCATTATCATTGAAATTTAAACTATAGTGTGATAACATTAAGGTATATTACTATTCGTCACCTAAAAATCCCCAGCCGTGACGTCCCGTCAATGGGTGTCGTGACTTATGATAAATTTGAGCTATGACATGACATTAAGATGTATTAGATGCTGGGATTTATACTTATAGTGCTGGGAATTCCCTAGTTATGTGGATTGTCCGGTAAAGTTGTTTATTTATAAAAACCTTGTTTCAGAACAAATGGCGTCTCCGGCACAATCCGCGCTGGTGACAAGATATGCGTAATGGACAACAAATGCAATAATCTCAGCTCGCTTAAAGCATACAGGAGGCAGTCCTGTTACATCCTACAGGATGACCGACTAAACCCTCTCTTCACTGTTGGCGAACTCATGAAGTTCGCAGCTGATATGAAGTTGGGACATACATTCACTGAAAAAATGAAAACTACTGTGGTAAGTAGGCGTTATTATATTGCGTGCGCAGGGAAGATATTTTCTTCTCTCTTTCTACTTCTGCCTTTCAATCCTTTTGGGTCTTCACATATTCGAACAACAAACTCTTGGCATCTTCAATGTCTTTGTCAAAATTCGAAGTAAGGTTTCGTAGTTCATAACTTGAAGTTTATTTTGGACGAAACACAATAACTTATTACTATGTTACAACTACTACACTTAACAATGGTCGACTAAAAGCGAGCGAAATTGTGATTTTTCATCATAACATATTTTACTTAGTTGCTTTTAAGATAAACTCTTGATTACATAATTTTATGTCAATAATATTGTCATATTATCATATTATGACAATAAAAATAAATATTTTGTTTATCTATAACTAAATAGTTTAATATACTCTCGTTTCTTTCAGATAAACGAAATCCTGGACACGCTAGCCCTATCAAACACGGAAGACACACGATGCGCCAATCTCTCTGGAGGACAGAGGAAAAGGCTCTCTATTGCCGTAGAGCTCATTGACAATCCACCTATCTTATACTTAGATGAACCTACTACGTTAGTATATTTACATTGAAAGTTTGCTGTAAAATGGTTGAATGTAATTGGATATAAAACAATTTTAACGCATATAAATCGCATTAAAACATTTTTTTATAAATAGTTATGTTTCCAATGAGTAGCAAATTGTGAAAAACGTAAGTCAAAATACCATTTTTTACTTTTTTACTTAAATATTAAATTATTTTTATGCATATTATAGGTTTCATATTTAAAAGTAAGGAAATCACTTAATGTTATGGGTATTTTCAAACATGGTACCCATAATATATTTATAAAATATATATTTAAGTTCAAAGGCAAAAAATGGTATTTTTACTTATTACAACTTACGTGTGAGGTATCCATAAGTCAATGGAGGTATCGATTTGTTGCTACGACGTGCGCTTTACGAACGCTCGTTTACGGTGCCGCAAACGCGCGTCATCTGCGCGTATACGTGCCGCACAATGGTGCACTGGCGGAAAAAAGTAATTTTTATGAACATTTATCTAAACAAATTTTACATTATTAATACAAAGCTCGAATACTCAGAAAAAATTCCTTCGATCCGGCCGGATTCGAACCGACGTCTTCTAGCATACAGCCTATCTAGTCAGCCGTGACCATGGGACCTGTAAAGGGCCCGAAACGTCGGTTTGTTTGAAAAAACAAATATACGCGATTTAAATCCGGAAAAATAGTTTCCTTTCCTATGTGTAACAATCGCGAAAACCTAAGAACTCAACAATATATAATATAATGTAATATTGAAATAATCGTTTCAAACGAACTGTTTTCTCCTTTGTAATGAAAATTATTAACACCGAAATTGTTAATTATACGAATATTTTATTATCACAAAAATATTTATTTCATCCTTAAATACCCTAAAAAACCAATAGTTTTGTTTTACTATAAAAACATAATATTCTCCGCGGTGCCACACAGAGTGCACCACTGTGTGCCGCAGACGCGCTATAGTGAATCTATTCAAAATGCAAACTTCGCATTACAAGCAAGAAGATATACATACTCCACTGGAGTTTACACTTAGAATTTCATATAGTTGCTTAATTTCGAGAACCAACTGCAATTAACAAACAAAACTAAAATTAAAACCATCTGTTAACAAAATGCGCGATACATACGCGCGCGCGGCTACAGCGCGCGCGTATGTATCGCGTATACGCGCAGATAACGACTCCAAGACTATTACATTATTATTATATTATACTGTTTATACATGGTGTTAGATTGTGAATGTTAGGTTTACAATGGTCACTAATACTTAGGTAAAATTTTCGGACCTAAAATTGCTTTTCTCAAACAAACCAACGTTTTGAGTTCCTTCTTTTGGTCACCTGGACCATGATCACATCTGTTACTATATAATATATATATATATTATTGTATATATATATCAAACATTTGTATCTAATAAACGCGAGTTTAAGTTTAAAACTATATACTTTCTTTTCCAATTATGTTTTTTTTATTTTTTCATTTAATGCTCTAGGGGCGGCTTATACACAGCAGTGGATGCGTGTAAGCGCATAATGAAGTAAAAATTCTTTACAAAGCTTTAAATAAAGGAAGTAGCGTATGTTGACATAGAAGAAAACAGAAATAAATATAAAATTTGTACTTGAAACACATTTCGTTAAAGGTAGTTAGTTAATTTAATCGGAACTTGAACGTCTAAGGTTTCATGCAGTTCGTATTATTTTTATAACTGTTATGTGATGAAAGTACTTTTGACGTACGTACTCACCACATGTGGCTTTATTATACCAATGATACGAGAACAACATTTTGGCCGCCTCCAACTTTCTTCTAGCTAAAATTAAAATTCGAGACCACTACCTTGTGGACTAGAGGAAGGTTCACTAGAACTTTTATTCTTTAACTAAGCTTCCCCAAACGAAATAAGCTTCTCTCGTTATGACCTTCTTCCCAAAACAATCGTCCAGTCAATATCAATTATTTTCTGGCCAACCCACTAATATTCATTTCATACAAATTTCTAAAACTTAATAACATAAAACTGTAATCAGCAACCAATTGCTTATTGTCGACTATACTCAATCCATAATGTTCTATTCCAGCGCAAAATCTATTCAATAACCATCAATCCATCTAATAACCGGTAAATTATTTTAATAACCGGCAATTTGTTCAATCGTGACACTGAGTCTTCCAACTGTGACGTTAGAGGAAACGTCGCGCAAAACGACGACGGTGCCATATCCACATAAAACTTGACTTGATTTATTTCTCAACAGATTACATACATAAATGTTTTTTTGTCTTCTAACTTCAAGTAAGTACCTATTTCAATCTTATACTATCTCTATTATCTTTTCCAGAGGTCTAGACAGTTTAACGTCAGCTCAGTGCATTCAAATGCTGAAGAAACTAGCGTGGGAAGGCCGCACCATCGTCTGCACTATCCACCAACCCTCAGCGACCATTTACTCCTTATTTGATCAGGTAAACTTCATCTATACATACGATTGCTAATTTAGTTTTGTTACGGATACGAGTATACTTCAAAATTATAGATTTGAAGACGTTTTTGTGCAGTACTGTTTAAGTCGTGATCCATAAGGATGTTTGTTTATCTACTTCATTACACGTTCCACTGATGGACACGGGTGTACTAAGCAGAGAAGGGTTAGGTCGTGGTCCGCCACGTCGGTCCAATGGAATTTTAGTACTACATGGTTTCCAGCAACGTGTATAAAACTTCTTCGATAATTGTATAATAAATATTTTAACCCATCAAATAGTATGATCAATTCACGGTTATTTATGTAAAATATATACCTTATACATATATTTAGTAGCAGTAGGTTTCTTGTGAAAGAATCGAGAGAGAGTCCAGGGAAGTACTGCCACTTTACCTATTTCTGCCGCCAAGTATAAAGGCCCATTTATATGGGGAGAGTTTCTCGTCTCGAACTCGCACCCACGTAGACCAAATTCAAGCCGAACTCGCCCGCATGCCCGGAACGCTCATTTAAGTTAAAACGTAAAAACTAATTGAATAGAGCGTATTTTGCCATGACTGTATATTCAAAGGCGAGGCGATTATCGTTCACGTGGACGGTCGATAATCGCGAATGTTTAGACGAGGAAAGTTTTTTATATTCTTTCGATAATCGTATCTTTGAGACGAGAAACTCTCTCCATCTAAATGGGCCTTTAGACGAACGCGGTCTCCGGCCACGCGCTGTGAGCGCGACGAAATTTGTGTCGAATAAATGCCCTAAGGGTAACAGTGAAATTAAGGCACATGGCACTCGTCAATTTACGTCTCAAGGTGACGGGCGTAGTGGCAGTGCCCCACAGATCTTTGCGATTTAAACCTCTGAGCGGAACTGCCTTGTTATGGAAAGGCGTGTCGCTTACCACCAGGCGCACCACTTGTTCGTCCCGTTCGCTTGTTGTCATAAAAAAATGAAAGAATACTTATCGTATACCAACTTCTTATCGTATCGATGGCATTCACTATGCTGCTTGCCACATCGTGAAGAAAGTATTAGCCAATCGGCAACCGATTGTTGCACTGGGTGCGCCAGACGTACAGAAAAGGAATGTTACTTCGTACGAGGAAGTTTCTCTATGACTACTTTAAAAAGGCATGTTATTTTTTTTAATAGAAAAACCACCGTGAGGCTCAGACATATTAACTAAAATAACGCATAACTCACATATTTAAGTCGAATTTTTGCTCGTCATGTTTCGAATTAGTGCGTGGTCCTTAATCATGATATTCCGCGGCGGCGACTTGACGGAACAGTAAAATAATGTGTAAAAAAACAATAATGGCGGCTTCTAGTGCGGTTCGTAATATATAACAACAAATGACATATTTTTAGTCGATATGACGCTCAACATATATAATTAATTTATGGTATGCAGACATTTGACATATTCTTGCATGATATAAAGGCTTACACTATTTCCATCCTCTAAGTATAAAGGTCACTGGGTACATAGAGCGCACTATAAGTTTCCGGAACTTATAGGTCGCACTATATGTTTCCGGAACTGGCCACTTACATAAACAATATTTATAAAGTAATTAAAACATTTGAAAATTGAACTCTTTGGCTGTAGAATACTATTTGTTTCATCTAACTGTCACTTGTTTTTACATTCTGGCGTCATTTTAGAAATTGGTTGTCTACATCACCATGGATTTAACTCGTGAAAATTTTCGTAGTGTGATTTTCTACGATTTCAAGTGTAAATAACAGCTCAGCGGAGTTTCGTTCGGCTTCAAACTGCTTTTAGCGATGAAGCACCATGCAAGACAACTATTTATAGCTGGTTTGCAGAATTCCCACGCGGTCGTGTAAATCTCACTGACGAATGTCGTGAACAACAAAAACATCTATGCTGTGCGCAGTATGATCAAAACAGACAGGCATGTAACATACCATGAGATTCGGGAATCTTTAGGCGTAGGTATGAGTTAAATACAATCAATACTACACAAACATTTGGGTGTGGAAAAGCTGTGCTCTCGGTGGTTTACACAATTTGACTGAGGCTCAAAAAACTTGGTGCAATGCCATGCTTATCAGATTCAATGAAGGGGCGTCAAATTTGGAGATAGACATAGTAACAGGTGACGAAATATGGATTTATAGATACGATCCCAAAACAAAGTCGCATTCGAGCGTATGGGTCTTTCGAGATGACCCGAAACCAACCAAAG
>NW_020654898.1:0-2868 GCF_003589595.1 Hyposmocoma kahamanoa
TCTCTTTTGCACAAACTGGATAATTTTACTTATTAAGATGGGGACGACAAAATAAATAAATTAGTATTATATACCTTTTTTAAATGAGACCAAGTGACGAGATGGACAAGTCGTGTGCATGCTCGTAAACGACACGTCTGTCCATAATGAAGTTGCAGTACGACTCAATGTTTTAAATCACAAAGATCTGACAGGCACTGCCACTGCGCCCGTCACCCTGATACATAAGTTGACAAGTTCCGTATGTTCTCGCTGTGGTCTTTCTTATAATTAAAAGGGCATCTTCATCTATTTCATTCCAAAACGCAGGTTTGTTCAAAGTTTCAAAAATCTATTCCGATTGAAAGCATCGATGCTAAGTTAGCAAACTTTGTGAAACTCGATCTATTCAGTTTACAAGCGATAAAACTAGTTGTTCCCAACTCCCGCGCTGTTAATTTCCTTGTTATATCAAACAAATTGGGATGCTTCGGTTACTTGAAAGGCTGTTGTTTATTTTAATAGACAGCGAACATAATGTAGCTGTAAATTATAGAACAGCTGCGGTAACCCGGTGAAGGACCGCTTGCTTCTACAATTGAGAGATTGACATTTTAATAACATCTGCCCTCTTCCAGTTGTTTGAAATTTTATTCACATTTTAACCTAGATAACATGTTGCGAATTGGTCCTATAGGGAGCCACTACACTTACTAATGCGGAATCGGTTTAAGCCAGTCGGAAAAATATGTATTTTCATGCAACAAAAGCGAAAAAGGTGTGAATTTCGAGTCGGCGGTTCGAGTGGAATGCGAAACGTGCTACATCTTTTTTGCTCTTATATATGGAGATAGAAATTAGTCTGATTTGTTGCAGGTGCCATGAATACACACATTACACAGAAGTAGCACGAGGCAAGGGTGTCGATAAGTGTGAAGACCATATGCGCTTGGGACGAGACGCGCGGGAGGACGTCACGGCACGAGATGACGTCACGACGAGCAGCAGCCGCTACCACCGGCGACGGACGACTCTTCAATAAATTGGCAAACCGGTCCATATAAATTAAGTTGGTGAATATCAGCCCTATTGCTATGCAGTCCAGCTTTTATTTCACGTCTCATTAATTCTCTAATAATTTTAAGTAGCAGTATTCAAGAACAAAGGTTACCAAACTTTTTTGTCTGGTAGATCACGTGTCAATGTTTTCTGTTTAGTGTAGACACCCTGCCTTTCTAATATCATTTTCTTTTTACAAAATCATGTGTTTAAATTACACCAAGACACCGAAGTGCAAATGCGCTATTTGTGACAAACAGGACAGTATAGCAAAATGCATAAGATACTTGAATAAAATATGGTTGAATAAATCTGCCTCATGGTGATAGAGTTTTGCATTGTAAAGCATGTACAAGATTGTCAAGCCGGTTGGGCGCCCAAGCAGCCGTAGCAAGATGCAGTATCGATACGTCAAACATCGCTTGCGAACTCACCGGTAAGCAGGGCCGTATTCAGACGTTACCTTGGAACAACTTCCATTAAGAATTTTGAAAGATATTTTCACACTCTATCCGTCTAAGATGATGAAGCAGATGTTGAATAAAAAATTAGAGGTTTTGAATACTGTCCAAAAACGCAAGCTACGGTACATTGGTCATATAATGCGTAATGACAAATACGACCTGCACCGACTAATTAATTAAATTAACTGCCTCTGCGGCCGAAAGGATACCATGCTAGACTGGTACGCGGTGGTCCCAGGTTCGATTCCCAGGCAGAGAAAAATATTTGTACAGTCTACATTTATTTATCTCGTGAGTTTAGGTGTAATTTGTGGTTGTCTGTATGTCTATGGCATCCGCGATACAGGGTTTCCCTAGTGCGGGGCTATGAGAGTGTGAAAAAAAAAATGCAAGGAAAAATCCAGGGAAAACGACTACATGGAAAAAGGCATAGTTTGTGGCTTAAGAATCTCCAGACATGGTTCAACAGAGCACAAGATCCTTGTTCCGTGCAGATGTGTCTAAAATACAGATAACCCTAATCACAGCCGACCTCCGGTGGGAAATGTCACCTCAAGAAGAAGAAGAATATTCCCTTATTATAAAATTGTCATTTTTGACCTTCTCCATCCCGCCTTAACATTGCGTAGCAAATGAAATTGTTTTTCGGATCTAAAACGCGTATTACATATTTGTTATTTCAAGCGAACCATTGTTTTGGGTTCTTTATAGATCCCATTGTCATAATTGACTCCCAGAGCGCTATATTATACGCGATTGTGAATAGTAGAATTTTTAAAAGTGGCAGTAGAGCTCCTTGCAAAAGAGTTACTTATTGCTGCCAGCAAGCAGTAATATGAGCAATTACTGCATTACGGCTTTGAAGGGTAAGGGTGTTGTTGAAATTACAGACACTTGGGACTGCACCCTCTTTATGTCTCAGGGTGACGGGCGCGGCGGAAGTACCCCTCAGATCTTTGCGATTTAAAGCTCTGAGTGGCACTGCAACTGTTATGGACAGGCGTGTACATTTCAAAAAAAAAAAACAATTTGTAGCAGTGGCGAAAAATGCTTTCAACTTTTTTTTTTCGACCACGGATAACAACTTTCAACTTTACTGTAGTAAAGAAAAAAAACTTTTTAAAAACAAACCAACTGACAAAGAAGATCTTTACGTTTTAGCATTAGCGATAGTATTACGAAAGTCATGGAATTGCAATAATCAAGTTAAAGCTAATGAGATTCGTGTCTCAAGGGCTTACACCAATTAATGCCCACTCAAATTACGGGCTCAAAGATAAAAGCTTAAATTTTTAATATTTTACGAATAATTTTTACATTTCCAAGTGCCTGATGTAAACATCTATATTTCAAGAAATTCACATTA
>NW_020654898.1:2878-27519 GCF_003589595.1 Hyposmocoma kahamanoa
ACAAATTCATCTAAGGGATGAGATTTAAAACTATAGTGAAACAAGAAGTGTTTATTTTTGTTTATAGTGAAGTAAGAAGAAACAGTTTCTGCAAACGTGGATAATACAAATCCCTTATAGCAACCCGTGTAGATCTTGCAGGTTGTCTTGATCTAATGATATTTGATAAATGTTGTAAACGATGACAAATGTTTATTTACAAAGAGCAACTTCTCACTCATTCTTATCAGGGGCATCTGCCCCACGAATTACCAGTAGAGGTTACCTTAGATGATGACTTCAAGCCTAATTTGCTTACTTATACTGTAATAATATTATGACGTGCACACTCACTCATAGCCCAGCACGAGGGAAACTTGCATCGCGGTTGCCATGGACACACACATTAGACAACCACAAAGTACACCCAAACTCCCGAGAGACATAAATGTAGGTCATACAACGGAGGTTGTAGTTGCCTCTACGCAAGGCAATACTTGAGTTTGATTATATTGCCGCAATTGAATATAAGCGACCAGTAATTAGAAGCGAATATTTTACTTTCATACAATTGCAGTTTCCGGGCGACACTGTCGAAGTCGCAACCGACGGCTGTGTCGATTTCAAATTAATTGAAAATAGAATATTCGGTTCTAGTTGCTAATTGCTTATATACAACAGAAGATACACCTTTATGCGGCGTTAACCTGAAGTATAACTGCTCAAGTAAGAATAACTACTCAATTAACAGCAAAAACCGATTTTGTTTGCTGTTAGTTAACACAGAAGAAAGTTCAGTTTGCTTCAGACCGTTTGCTTCTCAAAATTAAACGAGAGGGCTTCGGTTCGATTTTCTGTAGCGCCATTTCTAAGCTTTATTACGCTAAAAATTTAAATAAGATCAAAAGAAAATTATATTAAGCGATTATATTTATTTTCTAACCTATTGCTGTATTAAATTTGAAAATGTAAAAACGGGGTTTTTTCAAAAATACTAATAACTTATCAGGACTATATTGCTAACATCATAAACATCAGAAACAACTTTTGCTCCATGACAAAACACAATAAATGTACCAAAAATAAAGTTTTTTTTATTTTTGTTGTCTTATCAGACACTCTCTTTAGGTCTGTATTTGGTAGAATAAGTTCAAACGTGCAAGCGCCCTCCGCGACGACTCCCACTTCCGTTCTGCACAGAGTTATTACCGTTTAGAGCGAGCTATTTAAATCTATTAATTTTTCTATGAAAACTCATGGAACAAAAGTTGTTGTTTATGGTGTTAGTATTATACCTGCGTGTCCAAGAAAGTTCACTGTCCTTGAAAAACTTGTTACGTTACAGTTGAAGAAAACTGTGGCCTAAACTCCACCCTAATGTTAAAATGAATGTAATTTTTCTCGGTATTAATATTGCATTGAAGGGATAAGCTGTTGGGATCTAAACAAATTACCACGTTTTCCTTGTACCGCCCGTAGTGCAGGTAAACAGGTCAGAGTGTATTTTGAGCAAATCGTAATAGACTGCCTTTTCTTAAATATGATTTTGTTACCACCGCTCTGCCTTCTGCCTTATTAAGTAAAGTAAGTATGTAAGTAAGTAAGGGTAGTTTTTTTTTATGGTACTAAATGCGCACACAGTACACGGTACAGTGCGCCTATTGGAAAGCGACACGCTTTGAAAGCTTTGAAAGATCTGAGTGGCACTCCCACTACGCCCGTCATCCTGAGACATAAATTAACAAGTAACAAGCATCCTTGCCCTTCAAAACCGGAACGCAGTAATGCTCACATTACTGCTTAGGGGCAGAAATAGGCAGTACTACTATAACTATAACATTTTTTTTCAGCTTTGCCGTAGTCAGGTAAAGATCGATCTACCGCAGTTCATTCCTGCACCTATAATAGCAGTTCGCCATATAAGTAAATGTGTTATATAACTGGGGCCTTTTCAAGGCTAGTGTGAATGGGAATTATTTCTGTATGGATGCTCCATTGTCGCCCGCATCGTCAATTTCCATCAGGTGAGATGGAGGTCAAATGGGTACTTATTACTTTAATGAAAAAGTAAGGTTTTTAGGGTTCAAATATTAAAAAGGAACTTACACAATGTAATTTTGTTTTATTTATTTAATTTTGCAATGTCGGAAATCTGTAAATGAACTTGGTAAAGCCATATTAAAATATACAAAAAAAAAAGTCTCCGAAGTCGAGATATTTTAAAAGAAAGTTGTATCGAAATGTCAACCACAATTTTTGTTAAAATCGTAAACAATTTAGCAAACCGGGTTTTATTCTCGCGACGAAAAATCTACATAAAAAAACAAAATGAAGTTACACAATTACAGTTTTAGAGAAAAAAAATTGAGGAAGGTTGTTTTGGGGCGCACGATCCTTGGTTTAACGTCAAACGTTTACAGTGATCGATCTCTTTCGTTTTGTTACGGTCCAAATATTCTATCATGGTATCCCTTGTTTCTGTCTAGTTTAAAAGACTTTTCACGTCAAAATTACACTGATTATGCAAGTTATTGTGTGTCAGATAAGGTATTAGTACGTAATGCTTGGTGCAAGATTTCTACATATACTTGACAGGTTTTATTAATTGAATGAAATAAAAAAAGGCCGTATTAAAACAATTATTTTCCGCAAATTTATTTGCCTGAGTAGGATCACGTGTGACGCTACACATACTCCACTATCGCTATGATTTTGTGAATAAAACCTCAAAGCTGTTCACGGTTCATTGAGTTCCACTTATAACATTTAACTGGAGACAGATTTTGTAAAGATCTATACACACATGTACTATGTATTGTATTATATAAAATGGTTAATACATGAAAAACCATAGCCAAAAGAATTAGTGGTTTAATATTTTAAAATTTACGATACATTGATTGACACTGACAGACTTCAACTACGAAAGATATTTTCACGCCATTTTCTTGCGCTTTCGGTTACCGTAGGTCGTAGTCGCCTAAATATGCCGTCGTATCATGAACAGGACGTCATGGTGGTGAATGATCTGTTTCATCTTCAGTTTCTTCAGAACCTTGAGATGATTCGGCTTCTTTAGATAGGTTTACTCTTCCTGGTTCCTCATTGAAGGAGTCAGATGTCTCTCCAACGGGCTTACTAGCTAACAGTGCCTTTCTTCCGTCAGCAAAGCGTATATGAGAGTAACTTGAATTTATTTCCAGAAGTTCGATTTCTTCAACTATCGAGTCGTACTTAACTTTTGTTCTTTTCTAGTGGGGTCGTAAGCCATGACGACAGGAAAACTTCACTGCCAGAGGATCTTAGGAGACGGAATGTGTTATCTTGTGGTGTGGTGTTCGTAGCGGTGTACGACAGGGAGCGTATGGAGTAGAGCGTCATTGGTAAAACTTGTTCCCGAGTATTGAATATCAAGGAATTTAAATTTCAAGCAAAGCTGAATTCTTTTCCACAGAATTCCGTTAAGTCTTTTAATTTGGTAATTTCCTGCTGAATTATATAGCTTTGTGGACGACAAGCGACGTCATTCCGTAACTGGAATTCTTTGAATTCTTGGTCCGTATATCCGGATCCTCGGTCAGAGTGAATATAAACGGGAGTTCCAAATGTAAAATAATTGGTCATCAACTCATCAGTTTCAGTAGTTCGAGGTACGATGCACTGACAGAAATATAGTCAGACACACAGAAAAGGGCTTCAAACTTGTAACCCCATTTTTGGAGTCGGGGGTTAAAATATTGTATCCAAAGGAATGACAAGAAATATGAAATCCTATGAAAAATATGAAGAAATATGAAGTCTACCTGGTATTTCAATGCATGAACCGACATTGGTCGGGATAGAAGCGACCGATTTGTCACACAAGACGACAAGGTGAAATGGGGCGTATGATGCGAACGTCCAACTATCTTTGACAGAGGTATGAATAGGGTCTCGATTCATCGAAGCTCATCTAATGTAATCATTATACTAATTGTTATTGTTTAAGTTTTCTATAGAAATAAGTTTGATCTGTGAGAATGCATATTTAAGAAAATTTAAATTTTTAAAACTCCGATACAAAACAGCGAACTCGAGAATGTTAATAAAGTCACCATTTGTCTATATATACTTTGAGGCCAATCCAACGATTGCGAATTACGAGGTCGATCTTTAATAAAGCTCAGTTCCTATGTCCATCTTTCTGTTTTACCATCGGACTATGGTCACAATCGGTAATCCAACTAATCGTTGAGACTACATAAATAAGCTCAAACACGTCAGTTTTGCTGTGAGTATTTGAGGAGTTGGGTAGTCTGAAGATTGTTCTGGTTGCAGTATCAGTGCAAGATTACCCATATTGTTTACGGAGTCATCAGATTTACATATTATACCAAATTTCAAGTCGACCGGTCAAAAAGTTAAACAAATGTTCGTTTTACGACTGAAATCCCTTTTTTATCGCTGGGAAATGCCTGTGGCGATGGAGTTAGCCTGGGGCGTCTCTATGTAGAGACGCCCCAGGATCCACTTGCGCATACTACTGGGACGTCACGGCGGATGTGTTACGAGGTGCCCTGGGCACCTTTAGACTTGGTGGAAGGTGGCGGGGGCAGAAGGTGGGCGTACTGCTTCCTTCGTCTCCCCGGCCTATGTCTACGAAGCGGGTCAGAGAGGGGTCGTCCTCTCTGAAGCGCTCCACAGCCTCCTTCTGCGAGACTACGCTCTCGCAAAAGGAGATCATAGCCTCCCAGCACCTCCCGCTGCCGAGCATTGCGTCCACATGACTGAGATCCCTGCATTAACTGGGAAAAGAGCTGATGATTTAAACAGCTTAACAGACGCATATCGAATCAAACGCTTCTCCTAAAACCTCCGTTTAACTGCCTCCGTGGCCCAATGATCAGCATGCTAGATAGCCACGGAGAGGTCCCGGGTTCGATTCTTGGGTCGGGAGAAATATTTCTACGGCTTACATTTATTTATCTCGTGAGTTTGGGTGTAATTTGTGGTTGACTATGTATGTATGCATGACATCTGAATGAACCCTTCCGATCAGTTCATCTATTTGGAAGCTACGATGTCACAGACAGACTCAAAAACCAAAGCTTCCACGTATAACTCCTCTCTTTTCAATTCGGGGGTTAAAAATCCAAATTACTCCATTGGGCTTGCAATATAATAAAAAACAAATTATTAATTAGTACAGGCAACCCAAGGCAAATTGAGAAAGCACTAAAGAAAGATCAGGTCGAGAGCATCCTTAACTGTTGAGGGTATGTGAAAGCATTGATGTGTCTTGATAAGGCGAAAAATGTGTGTCAGGATCGTAGTAAGGAAAGCTATCCTAATGGGAAATAGACATATTTATATATTTCAATAAATAAATAATTTTGACTCGGCTATAGAACACTATGAAGCATGTTTCCTTATATAAGTGTGTTATGAATTATAATAATCTTGCAAATACAAGCCTTATTAAGAATAGATAGATGTAATTAAGATAAGATGTAATTGCCATAATTTCAAATAATATACCTGAAATTACTCCACGTAACGTGTAGAGACAATACGTGTCGTCATTAAGGTATTGTTCCTTACGTGGATGGAAATAAAGGGATATGCCGTTAGCAATTTGTCTTCAAGGATTTCTGCTCCAATTTCGTTAGCTGGTTGTCATGTTCACCGTACAATATTTTGCATGATAATGAAAACGAATTTTAGTATTCGCTTTCTACTTATGAAATTATAATAACGTATCTAAAATGGTCTATGCATATGGATCCATTTCCCCATGAAGTCCCAAAGGAATTATGCTGTGCTCTTACTGTACAAGGTTATTTTTTAAATACCCTTGAAAGTCTCAGGACTATTTACTAACATCATAACATCTTTTGTTCCATGAGTTTTTACAAAACATAATAAATTTACAAAAACAAAACTTTTAAGTTTTTATCGAGTTCTTAGGTTTTCGCGATTGTTACACATAGGAAATGAAACTATTCGAGTTCTTAGGGTTTCGCGATTGTTATACATAGGAATGAAACTATTTTTCCGGATTTAAATCGCGTATATTTGTTTTTTCAAACAAACCGACTGAAACTGCGAGCGTGTCATGGATAAACCTACACATTCAATGAAGTTTGACAAACCCCAGGTCCTTGCAAAAGAAGTCCGTTATCTGCCCAGGATGCTGCGAGAGGTCATTGAAATTAAAAAACATCCTAATTTCAACAGGGAAGATGGTTTCTCCGTACCACCAGCTTGGGATCCAGTATTTCCTCTAATGAAAAATCCCAAACAGACATAAGACTGCAGTACTAATTAATATGTTTTAGTTTATTCTAATTTCTATTAATAATTAATAACAAATTAAACTTAATAAAAATTCATTCAATAAAATAATTTGTAAAACTTAATGTAGCGTAAATTGGAATGTTTTCTTTGTAAAATTAAAAATAAAGTATTTAATTAATAACTATTGTAACTATAGTGAAAAAATAGGGTGGTTTGCATTAATATTAGACATAACTGGTTGAAGACTGTACCACCTCAGTCAACCGTGACCATGGGACCTGTAAAGGGCCCGAAACGTCGGTTTGTTTGAAAAAACAATTATACGCGATTTAAATCCGGAAAAATAGTTTTAAGTTTTTGTTGCAGTATCTGACACTTTTTATAATAATATCAAGTCACGGGACGAACAAGTCGTGCGCCTGATGGTGAACTACACGCCTGTCCATAACAATTGCACTGCCACTCAGAGCTTTAAATCGGGTGTGTAAATATAAAAATATATATAAAATTTGTAAAAATTTTTCACATAACGCCCAATTGTCATAATTTCATTTCACATAAACTCATTTAATATAACAATTCACTTCAAATAACAATCATTTCTAATAACAATCATATGTTATAAACCTCATTTAATATAACAACAATATCGTTTCACCTAACGCTTGTTTGTAAAATGTCCCGTAAATGTGCGTGTAATTATTTTTGTAGTCAGTATAACCATGGAGTAGGTGAAGAAAAATGCTTATCCTGTCTGTCACAAATAAATCAATAAGTCATTGAGAAACCCCAACAAATTTCCTTCTGGCACTCGCCGGCCGCTGCCGCGACACGCCCGTTACGCTCGCTCGGCTCGTACTGCCTTTTCATATACTAACCTAACCTACTAAATAGGAGGCGATATCTAGATTTGACCTATGTAAAATATACTTGTTTTCTTTTAAACCACGAAGGAATCCTGTGTATAATAATAATAATTTTGTCAATACAAAGATTCAGCAATATAAACAATACTATTGAAAACATGAAATTGCACTCTAGTATCGAATAAACAAATACCACAGCGAGTCCGGTTTAACCTTAGAATAATAACCTAGCCCGCACACGCTAAGTCTGGCAAATTGAAGCGCGCCAAAAGGGCCTTGAGTGCTCAAGGTCAACTTGCACCGCAAACAGCTCCAGAATTTTAGCTAAAAATGACGAAATGTGCGGTAAATGAATGTAAAAATACGTCAGTTTCTTCATACACATTACCCGCTTCGGCAAATAACCGCTCGCTGTACACAGTGCTTGCAGGTGCACATAAAAACACTCACGCTAACTGTGCCAGTTTTGGATATTTCGTTTTATGGTCTACCCACCATTGCAAAGGACTCTGCTCTCGCGACAATAAACTTTAAATGACATATCGGCCTAATTCTAGAGCAACGGGGGCTTTTAGGATCATCGCGTTCCGGTTGTAATGAACCAAGTAACTCTGCCAAGTACTCGGCTCGGCAAATGTTAAACCGAGTAATATTCGGTACTTGGTTACTCGGTAAAACTTATACTCGGCGCATCTCTATATTTGAGACAAACGATATACTGTAGCAGTGAGAACGATATAGGGAAACTTTATATTATATAGCAATAAATAGAAAACATTATGCATCTTTTTATTTAGTTAACGAGAACCATGTTCTAGTTTTCGTAATGAAAACACCAAAGATCTACAGTACTTCAGTACATGTGACATGGATCCGTTTAGCATATTTTAAAAAAGACATTATATGAAGTTAAGCAGCAAGGTTCTTTTTAGCTATTAAAAAGTTACTTATTTAGGGTTGGTCCCTGAAGGACTTTTATTTTCTCCGTTTTGGCTTGGTATATTGCCAGGATCTTTTGTGAGCGGGTAAAGGACACGTCTGGTGTTCTACCTAAATACACAACTCAATTTCACTCGAGGTGTGGGTTGTTTCTTGTTTGCATAACATGTCCAGTTCTTATATGCTTTGATATTTTTTGGTTTGATAGCATGTGTGTATTTTAAGTACAACGCCATCTGTTGGCGTAAGCCCGTCACCCCGAGACATAAGTTGATAAGTCTCATGTGCCTATAATTTCACCAGCATCCTTACTCTTCAAAATCGGAACGCAGTAATGCTGACATTACTGCTTGGCGGCAGAAAAAAGGACAGGTGGCAGTATAACTCTGGACGCACTATTTCACAAGAAGCTCTACTGATACTAGATCTTCTTTCTAAATCTGCCTTTGGTACAATAACTTCAAGCGTGTAAGCGTGCTCCGCGATGACTCCCACCCCCGTATTGCACAGAGTGATTGCCGTTTAGAGCAATCTATTTAAACGTTTTTATTTTTGTTTGAAAATAAAATATGATGAATTATTAAGTCGGGGAATAAAAGTTGTTGTTTATGATGTATTTAAAAAATAACCCTGTATACAGTATTACAAAATTTGGCGTGCTCATGTTCTAGGCACGTAAATTCAGCGTTTCAAAACACGACACACACTAGTCAAGTGTACCTACACTCACTCAATATCATGCATACATCTACTGATACATGTTTACATATACTAGCATATTATATGTAATTATTTTATTTTTATAGTACCAAGAGATGGGACGAACAAGTCATGCAGAAGGATCACTGCCACTGCACCCGTCACCCTGAGACATAAGTTGATAAGTTCCATGTGCCTGTAATTTCACCAGATCCCTTACCCTTAAAAACCGGAACGTTCAAAAAATTATTTCTCAGTCTTTGAGATTTTAATTAAAAGAGAGTCCACATTTTAATGTATGGTATACAGTATGTATACAGTATGGGGAAATCAGAAACAGCTGTAGAAGATACAAGAAAACTGTGTTAGGAACCATTATGTCTTCTTTGTGAAAATAATTTTAGCATTGTCAATTTTTTGGTTAAGAGTGGTCCATAAAAATTAACTGAATATTTTTTTGTGCTGATTGACTAAGTTTCATGTAAGGATCATTACATTGTACTGGAAGAAAAAAATTGGAGGAGCAGAAGTTGGTCAAATTTTATAAAAGTTTTCTTTTCATACAAAATGAACAACATAATTATATTCCTGCATCCTGTAAGGGGATGTTACATTTCACGGGTCTCAGGAACTGAGAAATCTTCCTCAGGGGCTTGAAATAGGTCTTGATCTGAGGACTCTTCCGATCTTGTCTGTAACACCTCTCACGTAAGGTAACTTTTTTTCACGTAAGGTATATTCGCGATTTAAATCCGGAAAAATAGTTTCATTTCCTATGTGTAACAATCGCGAAAACCTAAGAACTCGATAACACAATTATATTTAATTCTTTTCTTTAATTTCAAATATAAAATTTTATGGTAATCCTTTAAATTAAGATACTATGTTACTTAATTTGACCCTTTCGAACGACGTCAAAAGTAAGTTTTTTTAAAATTTAATTTTGGTCTGTTCCACAACCAGGTGAGGCAAGCAACTTTTATGAATGTGGTATTACGTACTTTTAAAAATAAAATAATGTGTCTAAGAAGCAATATAAAATCCTATCTACAACGTTTAAAGTACTTTTCCTCCATATCGCTTAGTCTTGGGACACCTTTTACATACATTTTTTTGCCAGTGTACATTTATTCATCCGATCCTTGTGCTCAAACCACCTTAACACACCTTTATCTACATTTGTCACTATATTCACTTACAAATCACTTCACGGATAATAATGTGATCCGCTCACTTTGTCACGTAACCGGACCTTGCAAATTTTTGCTTTGATTATGATCTTACGTACTACATATGTAGTAGTACTAGTGCTGGCTCGCGCGAGCATGTGCCGTCGCCCCGTGGGAAGGGAAGAGTGCCACTTGTGCTGGCGCAGGCTCACATTGCATGGACCTGTGGCAGGGCTCCGTCACTCGCTCGAGGTTACGCGATGAGTGCCTACCACTGAGCGCATCGCCGACAGTGCAAGCGCTCAGGCAAGTCTTTCATTTACATTACAATCCTAGTATAAACCCAGCATTCGGTTCCGCATGACTGCACTCGGCGGGCTACGTTATTTTCACCTCCCTGAGTGCATGCTTAGATTTCTTTTACCTCGTTGTGAGGTGTCATTAGTGAGATTTAGTAGGCTATTATAGAGTAGATAGGTATTTTTGATTTTGTATGAGAGTGGTGTATCTGTACTGTTCGGCAAGGCTCGGCAAGGCCTGTGATTTCACAGTCCGTGGGATGCTTTTAGTCGATTAAGTCAGTATAAGAGCGGTGGTAGCCCAGTAGAGGGACAGTTGTTTTTCAATTGAGAGATCGCCGGTTTAATAAACTTTAATTTTTAAGTTACGTATACTTGTTTAATAGTTTTTAGTAGAAATACCTCTCGTTAACGGTGAAACAAAACATAATGGAAAAATCTGTACGTCGAAGACGGTTCACAAATCTGGAAAGGTCTCCTCAGAGGGATTCTTCGTGCTCTTTTAATAAAAGAGACTTTTTATAAATTAAGAAAAACAAACCTGATTCAAATATACCGTTTGCATTATCAGTCACAAACTTAAGGAGTAAGCTTCCCCATAACTTATATTTTTTTCCCCCTAAGAATCTACAAAATATATAATTAAGCAATTACATTCCTAATTTCTTTGTAAATAAAGAAGGTGCATTAGTAAATTACTTAATTGGGAGTGTAATTAAAGGAGCTAATTAGTTTGTTCTTAGACTCGAGCTGAAAGTAATTGTTACGAACAGCAGTAGTGGAGCTTGGGCATCTTTTATTTTGGGTGAATCCTGTTGCTTGTAGAATTTTTAACATCTAATGTTTGTAATAAAGACGTGTAGATGGATTTTTGTGGAGTTTAGAGAATTTGCAAAATACTCGCGCATACTATAAAATAACAATAATTATTATATTTCGTCGCTTCATTCTCGATATAATAGTTAACCAGGTAGTTTCATTAACTTGCTAGGCAACACCGCATGGTTTTTAGAGAAAAAAAACGTTTTGACGTTGACACTCCCTACCAGACATCAACCGCCATTTTCTATCCTCATTCCTTTTTCGTGCATGGCAACAAGCACACCTACAGAACTCCGTTAAAATGTCAAAGCGAACAAACTTAGAAAAAAATCGAATATTATAAAAGTAATCTGAAACACTTGGAAAATACAGATGCCAAACGTCGTCGGCGTTATAGGATCATAATATCATTGGACGAGTCGGACATTGATCAAGGTAAGATTTTTTCTTACGCTCATAAATAATGAAAATAAAAAATTAAAATATTCATTTTTATCATATAGTACTAATTACTACTTCCGCAATTATAATAAATGTTCGCTTTCATACATCGCAAATGTGAATCTAATCTACATTTAATAAAACATAGGGTTAACTGCGAGTTATCCCCGATAACCAAATCGAACATGGGTGGATGAAAATCCGAACAGATATATTAATATGTGCATTTTACACTATGATTTATAATAAAACTGCCTCGGAGTTAACGGCGAGTTAAACACGATAATGAAATCGACTGCGATTTGATTTTAATTTGAACCATATTAGCACCTACGTGCTAATAAGTAACGTATATTTTTTAAATTAAACTACGTCGGGGTTAACTGCGAGTTAACCACTACAATGTTTTTTTTTTTAATTTGAACAATATTAGTTCTTACATGCTAATAAGCAAAGAATTTTTTAAATAAAATTAAGTTGGGGTTAACCATGAGTTAACTGCGATAAGAAATCAACTGCGAGTTATTTCAATTTAAATCCCACATACGTGCAATTAATGAGTGTTAACGAAACACGCCGTAGTTAAAACTCAATTACCTATCTAATACAATTTTAAAGAAGATCGTTAATGGTTTTAGGCAACAGCCACCTGCAAAACCAGTATGCAGCTTCGCCAGCAATACCATTATATAAACAGGTACGAACACCAGTCTGTAATACCCGGCATTCGCTTATCGCCTGACGACAATAGAAAAAATGGCATGTAACAATTAAAAACTTAATTAACTTGGGAGCATCTTTTCTAAAAGTTTCTAAAAGCGAACTTTTTTAGCCCCAAAACGCAACGGTAGTAGTCGTTTCATATTGAACATAACGTTCTTTAACAAATTTGTAACAAAAACTCATTTTAAAATGGAGGACTATCGACTATGCAGTAATTTTGCCGAGTCACAATAAAAAAAAAATAAAAAAAAATGCCTCACAATTGATAACTCCCATTGAAAGACGTGTATTCACTGACTCTATATATATCTATCTGCGAAGCAGACCGAAAGTACCACAGTACTTGTGGTTTGAATGGAATTGAAACCTATGAATTTACTGCTCTGGCATACGGCTTGTCCGCAGCATCGAAAGTGTTTACCAAAATCATAAAAGAAGTTGTAACACATTTGAGACAACAAAGATTTAAGTCCGTGGTATATTTAGATGATATTTGTTGTATAGCAGCTGATTATGCGGATGCATCAATAATATTAATGCAACTATTAACTTATTGCAATATTTAGGCTTCATCGTTAATTATGGCAAGTCTGTGTTACAACCATGTCAAGTTTGTACATTTCTAAGATTCAATTTTTATTCATGAAATTTAAGTACAAGTTTACCTTTAGAAAGACGTCAAAAAAACTACCATTTACTTTAAAAAATAATGAGGTTACCCCGATGTACCACACGGGAGTACGCTCAATTGATTGGTGTCCTCGTCTCAGCTTGCCTAGCCACTAAATACGGCTGGTTATATACAAAATTACTGGAAATACAGAAATTTCTAAGTCTTCAAAAACATGACGGTAACTATGAAACAACAATTTATCTTCGAGATATAATTCTAAGTCATTTGAGTTTGTGGACAGACAATATTTACTCGACTTCATCGTATATGAGAACCTCAAGTTTTAAATTAGAATTTATATATGCACCGCGCACCGGTTGGGAATCCGTATGTGGCGCGAGTAGCACAGAAGGCCAACGGAAGGCTGTCGAGATGAAGCACCATATCAATTACTAAGAATTGCAGTATTCTTATATTATATAATCTCAGTACAGAGTACTAAAAAAACCGACCTCAAAAGTACGTGGAATTACGTCTATTTGCTAAGTTTCATTGAAATATCCCCTAGTTCGCCACTATACAGGACTTGATACTGGACATAATAAAAATAGGTTCTCACTACGACACTACTCAAAGTATATCGAGGGAAATACGCCTTGAATTGAAGAAATAGCAAAATCAACTAAATAATTGCTAAATGAAATTGCTCCTAAATTAAAGTTAGGCGCTATTTATAAAAATGAATCTTCATGCGTGAACAGCCACCCTTAGAGGGGGATGATTTCCTTCAAAATGAAATGGGACCACTATGGAAGTACCCCCTTTCCAACAAAAGGAATCATGAAAATCGGTTCCAAATACCGGAGTTATCGCGTAACATACATACAAAAAAAAAGAAAAAATAGAACATACAGTCGAATTGAGAACCTCCTCCTTTTTTGAAGTCGGTTAATTAGTATAATCTGATTGTGTTATATTGTTGCGAGTACGCAATACTACGGCGATCAGTTACAGACCTTAACGATTTAAGTTAACCAATTTGGCAATGGTGCGACATAACGGAACATAAATTTTGTATGCGTATGTGCATATTATGTAAATACAAAAGATAATCGCGCCGATATAGAATATAGGAAGACTAATCCCGACACCGAGTGGGAGTTGTTCTCTCGCGCCTTCCAGACCATTGTCAGACGTTTCGGACAACCCGAGATTTGTCTTTTTGCATCCCGCACCAATGCCAAATCCGCTATTTTATCTCTCGGTTTCAGGAGCTAGATGCTTTTGCCGTAGATGCCTTTACACTTAATCGGAATTCAAATTTTTTTTCTACGCATTCCCACCCGTCTTTTTATTATTGAAATGCATACGCAAAATTATTGATGATCAAGCAAATGGTACTCTTGGTTTTCCATATTGGCCTTCCCAGCCATGGTTCCTCCTGCTACAAAACCTGTCGGTTTCCGACGTGACATATTTTAACTCAAGCGAATCATTATTAAATCTTATTGCAGGCGGCCTCATCGACTGCACACCAGCCTTACCCTTTCTACCGTTATCAGCGCCCTTTGCCTCCCGCGGAGTCCCACAAGAGGCGATGACTTTACCCTAAACTTCTCTTTCTTAAAATACAATTAGACAATATAATGTGTCCCTAAAGCTCTGGTGGGAATTTTGCAATAATAACAGTCTGCTATATCTCTTTTATAGTCTGAAACAGGCTCAGACGCTCGCATAAAAAGATTACTTAAGGGCGCATTTAGATTGAAACCCAGTGCACCAAAGTATAGCAATACTTGGAGTCCCCAAGTCGTTCTCGCATTAGTTTCATCGTGGTTTCCCAACACAGAACTTCCTCTTGAAAGACTTACAAAAAACATGTTATTTAACTTGCACTTTGTACACCGCGTAGAAAATGGCTTTGATTAAAGTTAAAAACATACGAATATCAGATATTCCCATTAAAATTGCCATACCTGATTTAATCAAAACGTCTGGTCGAGTACAGGTCACATTAAATTTTCCATATTTTAGAGAGGATCCAAGTATTTGCCTTGTCGCACTTTTCAAAAGTCAGGGAACGCTCTCGCTGACACACAGAGCTCCCCACAGAGTAGCCACGAGTCAGACCGTGAGCTGACGTGTACGGCAGGTGTGGACACAGCAGTTTTCGGCGCGCATAGCACGCGGTACGCCTCCACGCCGCGCCGGCCGCGCCGTGGCTGAGGTGCCGATAGAGCTCATACGCAAGGCTGCGAGTTGGACTCCGACATCTCACATCCTTTACTAGATTTTATAATAGACTAATACTTAGGACGAACACACGTTCACAAGAACCATTTGCTTACAACATAAATATAAAATTATTATATGACTGTACGATTTAAAAATTGTTATGCTTGTGATCTCAGGAGAAAAACCGTTATATGTTCATATCTATATATATTTTTAATAAAATTATAATATAGTTATCGATTAAGCCTCAGGTTTTTAATTTACATAAAATCAACTACAAGCAAAACTGAATACTCTAGAACTCTACCTGGTTAAATGTTGTATCGAGAATGAAGCGACGAAATACAATAGATGATCAAAGGAACTTCTTGAAATGAAGTTCGATCACTATTATGTGAGTCGCTTCATTCGAAGATATAATCAACACCCTCCCTTTACATCGTCATATCAGAAGTAAAGATTCTGAAACTCCCAAATAAGTTTTGCTTCCCACTTTAAAAGGAATGAGGATAGAAAATGGCGGTTGATGCCTGGTAGGGAGTGTCAACGTCAAAACATTTTTTTTCTCTAAAAACCGTGCGGTGTTGCCTAGCATGTTAAGGAACCTACCTGGTTAAATATTATATCTTCGAATGAAGCAACTCACATAATAGTGATCGAACTTCACTTCAAGGAGTTCGTTTGATCATCTATAATAACGCACACACTCAACATAGCCCCGCACTCGGGAAACCCTGTGTCGCGGTTGCCATGGACACACACGTAGACAACCATAAATCACACCCTAACTCACGACAGAAATAAATGTAAGCCATACAAATATTTCTACCGGTCCGAGAAACGAACCTGGGACCTCTGCGTGGCAGTCCGGCATGGTAACCGTTCGAACACGGAGGCAGTTAAATGATGACACACTTATAAAGGTGAAATTTTGTTACACGTATTTAGAGTTTGTTTGCCCTTTTTATTTCTTCGTGTTAACGTTTTGACATATTTCGATCATACGGTTTTTCGTCGTTAAAGAAATACGAATTCAAATTGTTTTTTATGTTAATAAAAATTCGTATTTTTAAAATTTAATTATAAAATGAAAACAAAAGATACCGGTTGTGAAGTATGGAGCCCAAGACACGTTGGACTAAATTTCTATTAACCGATGAGACATTAGTTGCCAAGTTCCATGTGCTTGTGATTTCACTAGCACCCTTACCCTTTAAAACCAGTGGCAGTACTACGCTGGACGCACTATTTCACAAGAAACTCTACTGCAATTTGTCAAGGCGATTCAGTTCCAAGGGACTGCTTCGTTTGTTCGTATCTCTATTGATTTTCTTACTCTATTACTCTTGTGATTCAGTCTCATTCATTCATACATCTGTGCTTTGGAGGCTTTGGTTGGATTTAACTTCTGAATTTTTGTTCGCCTATTGGCTTACCAGCTTTACTACGTATTTACGAGTATGTCACAGTAAATTCACTTCTCAGGTGCTTCGAGAAAGCTCTTCTTGTGATCGGGTCTAGCAAGTTTTGTTTGGTTTCGTAAGACTTGATTTGACGTAGAACTTGACCCAAGGTGCAAAGATTGTTTCCTTATTAAGAATTTTGTTCTCAAAGCTGCGTAACACGCAAAACGTACTCTGTTAATGATATAATACTATTTATATTCCAGGAAAAACCTTATCTCGGTAAATTTTGTGCACATAAGAGCATTAATATCGTGGAAAAACAACTTAACCGACGGTGTAGAGAGGGAGAAGAAGACAGAGGAGGATAGAAAGTGTCATGTGTGGTAATTTTTAACCACGGTCTATTTGTATGGCAAAGTTTCGTAGTAATTTGACGAGTAGTTTATTTATTTATTAAGTACTACCACGTAATAATATATATTACAGCAATTTTACATTCAATATACGATATTACATCGGATATATAAATGACAATTACTGTGAACATAGCATTTACTATAGAAGGGTTAATAAAATAAGTTCTATAAGCTTTAATTAATTAATAATTGCCTACTGTTGGAGTTTGACTTTGGACAATTTTAATTTCTTTTTTACAAAAATATTTCTCGTGTAGGTCTTGGAAATGGTATTGTACTCGTTGAAAATTCTAGTGAAAGGGGATTTATTATTTTAGTCAGAAAATGTATAACAGCAATTCAACAAACAGGAATTAAAACAGAAATAAAAGATACTTACTAATCTAAATTAAAATTAACTACTAACTAATATCCATCCTGACTTCTCTCTAACGCTCTGTTCCATTCGATCTTCAGTCTCTAATCTAAAAATAAAAAGATTCTTAGAATAAGAAGTTTCACAGGATATAAAAAGATTTTGTTATTTTCTTTCTTGCATATTTATAAAGGAATGTCCTTTATAAATATGAGACTGAAGAAATGCATTCGTGCCAATCACTTAGACCAGTCCATTAATAAGTTTGTGCAGAAGCACAAGTACAACAAAAATCTTTGATCACAGAAATTAACCATATTGAATTTTTGTACACGTTGTTAGCCTTTTTGTACACGTTGTGTGCCTGTGAGAGACCCCGCTGGAGCGGAAATTCAAGTGTCTGGTAGACGCTCGTTGGATGCACGTTGTTAATAGAATAAAAATAATTATTATTTAGTAGTTAAGTTAGTGTGTACCGTAAACACGGTGTATAGTCGCAAGGCACCTAAACAGTAAGCAGAAACGGAATATATTAAAATTCATATTAATTTATTTTCAGACCAATTAGTTCATATTTTTTGTAACAATCTTAAGCTAAGTTAGTAGAAACAAGGAGAACATTTACAATACATTAAATTTAAATTATTATAAATACATTATTGTATGTCCACGTGTAACACGGTGACCCTACGACAGACAGCCGACTCCATACTTCCTGCTATCATTCTAAGGACACCATTGATGCTCGCAACATCACAACATCTGTGACGCACGTTTTTTGCGCTTGATTGCGTAACCGCTCACGCGATGCGCTCATCCTACCGCAAAATGGCGGCTATTTGGTTTCGCAAATTAGAAAAGGATTCAGCTTAAATACAAGTTTTTAAAAATAAAAATTATTATTCTGCATTGCTAAATAAATACCCTCCGTACTACAACAAAAACATCTCAAATAAAATGCAGTAATACACCGCAAATCCTGCACTTAAAAAGCACTAATGAAATTTTTGGTGTACTTGGGTAAATATGATAATATTCCGTTTGAGTGGTTCTAATGTTTACCATGAAATTACTCCTTAAGGTATAGTTTATAAACATTTATATTCAGGGTAAACTTAAAAAACGCAACTTACGGTATGTTTTCAATAAATAAACACCGACATCACCAGCCCAAACAATAACACACACGATTGTCGTGACGTATTTTTGAAGTTGTTTATTTTTTTTTAAATGACAGACCCAGGCATTAAAAACTTTATGGTTTGCTAGAGTAGTTACCGAAATAGCAATTAGTACTAGTTCTTTTACCTGTTATAACTTCGATTTCCGATAAATCGGTATAAAATCATCACCGGTACCTCTAGGTGTGGTATGCTTCCAGAGACGCATGAATCGCGTGAGCGGATAGGTGGTAATCCACCACGTTGGATGATTCGGATTGAGGTCATTAACCTATATACATCTCACTCAACCTGATTGTACGTAATAGTTCATTACGAGTTTTAAATATAGACAATGCACGGTGATAAATATTCAACGCAATGCACCGCCTTTATTTCGTTATATTATAATTGAAATTGTAATGGAAAAAAAAAATTGGATCTGCTTTTTTTAAACAAATCAATATTTTTTAATCCTTTACAGGTTCCATAGTCATGGCTGATTGTGGCTATGGGACCTGTAAAGGGCGTGAAACGTTGATTTATTTGAAATAATAAGTATACCCGATTTAGATCCGTAAGAAATACTTTCATTCTTACGTACGTACTCTTGACTGCCCTAGAACAAAGATGGCGTCTATGATGAAACGTACTTGCCCAAAAGATGACTAATCAATCGCACCTTAAGTACATTGTGATAATGTTTATGAGTATAATATAATTATAACGCGTATTCTGTTAGGAACATACCTTTCTGAATATTTAATAGTAATACCTCCTCGCTAAAGGTGAAGAAAAACGTCGGATGGACCAAGCTTAAACCCCTCCCTTCAGAGACGCATACCCAGCAGTGAAACGTATAAAGGGTTGATGATGATGACAACGATTTCACTGACCACAGTTGAAGCACACAATAAATAGATTTCATGTCGTCAGCTACTAATATACATTTGAATCAGATCGTTGTTCTGTTTTGGTTTAAATAAAGTTAATCATTGTAAGCTTTTTTAATTATTTTTTCTTTTTATGATACCAACTGACGGGATGAACAAGTCGTGCGCCTGTTCGTAAGCGACACGCCTGTCCGCAACAGTCGCAGTGCCACTCAGAGCTTTAAATAGCAAAGGTCTGAGGTACTGTACTGCGCCCGTCACCATGAGACATAAGTTGACAAGTCCCATGTGCCTGTAATTTCACCGGCACCCTTGAAAACCGAAATGCAATAATGCTCAAATTAGTGCTTGGCGGCAGACATAGGAAAAATGGCAGTACTTCCCTGGACGAACTCTTTCACAAGGAACTGTGAGAGCGCTGCTAGCGCTGGTGGAGTTCTGTAGAATTATAATGTAGCCAGGAAAGTAGTTAGGCAGAGTAGTAGTACCTTCCGCAGCCAGCGCGCCTCCGTACATCCTGCTTAGTACGTTTAAAGTTCAAAGTTTTAAAGGGTAAAGAACACTAGTTCACAAGATTTATTACGACTAGGTAATAAATCTTGTTTTATAAATATTTATTCCAGTTTTAACAATAATTTTAAGATCATTAAAATGTTTATCAAAAAAAAAAGTAAGAAAAGAACACGTGTTCGCTGCCGCGATCAAGCAGCAAGTGACAATGGAACGAAACAAAAATTTAAACTTAAATACGAGTGGCCAGGAACCGGAGAAAGGCGATAAAAAGGTGGGATGACGATGTAAGGAGGTCGCACCGTCACAGAACTCTACTACTATTCTGATAAGTGGTGTTGTTAGCAATAACATTATGTTATAAAACATGGTCAAGTCTAAAGTCTCCGTGGTGCATCTTTTCAATTGCAGTTTCAATGTTGTGCACAAGTCCATTGCAGTGCAATCTTGAAACCTTATGCGTCTACGAGATTTCTTGTCTCCCGATGGTCTCGTTTGTGTTCGCAGATTGTCTATTTGTGTTTATCATCTGTTTTCTTCACACTCCTATTGCTAGGGCATTCGACGCAATAAAGTTTATGAAAGTTTGTTAGAAATAGAGTTCAATTTTGCAACTTCACTATGTAATAACATTCCTTATTTTGAATTTGATTTGTAATTAATGTAACAGATTTACTTTTCAAGTTTTTATTGAATGTCACAATGTCTTACTTACTTACTTACCACGATATTAATTTTTTTTTAATTGCTCCACTAGTTTGTCATAATTATTAATAACAAAGATTGAACAGTTACAAAAACTTCCTTTGATCCGACCAGATTTGAAACGACTTCTTCTAGACTTTTCTAAGTGTTCAATTTAATGAAGAAACTTGAAAATTTCTATGATTACTGCGACACCTCTAGTGAGCGATGGTAGCTGTAAAGGTACCTTTCTGAGTGAAGAAATAAATTTCTCACGGATGGTGCTACGGCAAAAAAGGTCGTTAAAAACCTAAAATAAAAATCTGCAACAAGCACGTACAAAAATTCGTAAGGTCCGTTGATTTGTTCCGTGGCTTCCTTGATATAACATCTGGTTCTAGGTGAGCACGACCGACCGCACACTACTAGTCTGTTTGAAGAAATATATGCTATTTTTTTTATGTCAAATAACACTTAAATTTAATTAGACCTTTGACACAAAACAGTGTACTTCAAAATGTCAATAAAGTACGTAATGATAGTTCTATTGTAAGTAACAGAGAAATTGGGTAGTTTGCTCATTGTCCTGGTTGTAACAACGCTTTTATATAATGAAATTCCTGTTGCTACTCCAAATTTGCCATTTTCGAGGTTTAAAACTATAGTGCATACAACTTCTATACATCTGGATAATAAAAATCTATTGTTTCTATATCGAGTTCTTAAGTTTTCGCGTTTGTTACACATAGGAAATGAAACTATTTTTCCGGATTTAAATCGCGTATATTTGTTTTTTCAAACAATTGGTTGGTTGGTTTGTTTGAAAAAACAAATATACGCGATTTAAATCCGGAAAAATAGTTTCATTTCCTATTGTTTCTATGTTTTTTTATATAACACCAAGTGATGGGACGAGCAAGTCGTGCTCGTGATGGTAAGCGACACGCCTATCCATAACAGGTGTAGTGCCACTGAGACCTTTAAATCGTGAAGATCTGAGGGGCGTTGCCACTGCGCCTGTCATCCTGAGACATAAGATTACTCTTGAAAATCGTGCCACATTAATGCTCACGGTATTGCTTGACGGCAGAAACAGGTAAGATGGCAGTACTACTCTGGACGAACTCGTTCACAAGGCACTCTACTGCTATTCAAAACGCATGATATTTGAAATAATACTGTAAATTAAATGTACAAATATTTATTTATAAAGAGCTTTCTCTAGAATTTCGTATTCATACATTTCAAGGGAATCTGCTTTACTTTATTTGCTTACGTATGAAAATCTGTTACGTTAATTGGTGTCATAGTGCTGTGGTTTCGCTGTATGCACATCGGTTTTCACGGTGTCGACAACTCTGAGGTCCCGGATTGAGTCCCCGGCCGTAGAAACTAACTTTTGTATATTTTTTCGGGTCTGGGCGTTTGTGGTACCGTCATTGTTTCCGATTTCCGTAACAAAAGTTCTTTAATTACTTTGGGATAAGAGCAATATATGTGAAGTTGTTTAATATTTATTTGTTTTGTGTGCTTAAAGTTCAAAATGGAATAACCATAATACCTCTTCCAATGTGTAGCAGCCTCATACACACATAAAACTAGAGCACACTTGAAAAGCTATATAGGGCAATAGACACAAATAGCTTACATCAAAGAGCAATCTTTGTCTGAGAGGCTTCAACAGGACTACAGTTGATAGTTACTTCAGCTTTTGAACGTAGAAACTTATTGAATGTCAGGAACATATGAGAAACATACCATGGATAGTTTATTGTCCAGGTGTAAAGGTACTTTTCCACCGGCGAGGCGAGACGAGGATTGAAATTTGTATGACAAAATTTGAATTGTCTCTTAGCGTATCTTCGGTAAAATGGTCTGGATTGACAAGGATGGGCGAGGCGAGAATTAAAGTATTTGTTGACGTAATATTTAATCGTATTGCCGCCGGCACAGAGTATTATACTCGGCAACAGGAATACGACTTCTCGTACGCGCTCTCGAGTGCAATGGCTATTAATATCGATTTCGGGATTGTGGGATACGTACGATTTGAGATTTAAAAAAAAGATGGCTTCATTGATTCTTCTTCCGTTAATATATTTAATAACAATAATTTACGGGACATGTTACTTCAGTCGCGTTGTTCACGTGCACGCGACGTAAACAGACAACCTGACCGGACATTTGCTAAGTGATGACAATAGACTACTCAGCAGTGCAATGACCGTTCTAAACTAGGCTGCTGAGTAGAGTATTTAACTTTATGTATACATTTAAAAATAATATTGTTTATAGTCACACACACTTAAATACCGTTTTGTATAAATAGCTTAAGTTTTGTAAATAAAACCCTCTTTGAATTCAGACATCAAAGCTGTCTTATTGACAACGGAGCACTCCTGACTACAGCATCCTCTCACTGCGGCCAAGACACCTTTAGCCGTTAGCTTATCTGATCAGTCTTGTGAGTCTGTGAGACTGGCAGTGAGAAAACCATTTCCTAAAGCACCCTTATCCTCCCCCCTTTCCGTCTGTTGCCTTAGGTCGCACGGTGACAGGCTTCCCCTACTATTTATATAAGTATATATGTATTCCGTAGCGTATGGTTAGGGCTAGGCTGTTAGGTAGGCAACTAGGGTTGTTAGTGATAGTACAGCTTTCCCTGACCACTCATGTATAGCCAGCTAGCTACAGCTAGGTAGTTGACTGTACATTTTGGTCCTTCGAGCATTTGAACTACGCGAACCCTCCTAGGGAATTGACAGTGACTCCAGTACAAAGCACCAGTACGTTGTAATCTAAAAAGACTAAGTACTTAGTGTAACTGTTGGAAAGCACTCGTACTATAGCGGATAGGTCGCTGGCCTTCCAATACCGTATTACAGGCGCAGGAACACTAAGTACTGACTTGTAGTTTGAATAGGAGTAGGGTAGGGTACGTAGGACAGCAAGACAAAAAAAAAAGAAGACAATGGACATTACAAAAATCAACGAACTCATCAAAAGTCAAGAAAATGATTACAATGAAATAATTTCAAGAAATTGAAGAAAGTCATATTAAATTACTTATAGAACAAAGTACACTCGACGACGAATATTTTAAAGACGATTGCTTTACGACAATTCAGGAAGAATTAGACGCTACATTAGACAAACTACGAGAAAAAATTTACGACCAAGACACACATAATAACAAGACTCAATCGACAAAGTTACCAAGAATTACCATACCAATTTTCACGGGAAGTTACGAATCATGGAACTCATTTTACGATTTATTCAAGAAAATTATTGACGACGACTGTGCCATTTCGACAACAGAAAAAATGCAGTACCTAAAAACTCACGTGCGCGGCGACGCAGAAAAGCTAATCAAGCATTTGACAGTAATGAGGTCAATTACAAGGCGGCGCTAACATTGCTGGAAAAACGATACAAAGACGAGAGACTTATAGCACAAACTTTTATTGACAAGTTATTAGATTTACCAAAAATTCAGCTTCCAAATGCAAAAAGTGTTGCGTAATATGCACGACTGTATCAATGAGAGAAAGAAAATATATCCTCATGGAGTCCGATTTTAACCCGTTTAGTAAGTCGCAAGTGGGACCAAGATACTAACATGAAATATGAAGACCGACTAGAAGAGACAAATAAATTACAAGATTTCGGAAAAATGATGCACTTTTTAGAAAAACGATTCAAAAGTTTAGAGTCAAGCACAGCTTCAACTACAGTAAATACCACATACGTTTCACCATCAGTAAAAAGCCAAGAAAAATCATACTGGCAAGACAAAAAAGGGCAATGCTGGTATTGTCATAACGAACATAATATTCACCACTGCCAGGCGTTTAAAGACCTTCAAGTAAATGACCGCATTAAAAGAGTGCAAGAAAAACAAATGTGTTATTTATGTCTAATGCACGACACGAAGAAAGAATGCGTCAGTCTAAAGTATAAGAAATGCGATATATGTAATAAGGCGCATTCCACACTGTTGCATCTTAATTTTAACGAATATTTACTTGCAAAACCGCAGGGACAAACTAGTGCAAACGAAAACATAAAAAATTATTCGAAGTCAAGCTCATCTAAATCATGTACCATGTACCTAAGCCACAACTAAAACAAAATCCAGTGCAAAAATTTACTT
>NW_020654898.1:27619-31898 GCF_003589595.1 Hyposmocoma kahamanoa
GTACAGATAACAGCAATAGACGGCACTATACATTTGTTACGAGTTTTATGCGACCAAGGTTCTGAGGCTTTCTTATGTACAGAGGAAGTAGCGCAACTACTGGGGTACCCGAGACAAAAGATAGAAGCAGAAATAAAAGGTATTGCAGACGAAAAACCTAAGACTTCCAGACATATGATTGACGTCACACTAAAGCCGAGATTTCCCAGTACTTATAAATTATCGACATCGCTGATCGTATTACCGAAGCTAACCGGTGCACTGCCGAAGCATAATCTACAACAAATAAATAACTTAATTATGGAAAACAAAATGATTGCTGACCCAACATATTACAAACGCGGCCCAATTGACATACTTTTAGGTGCCGAAGAATATAGCAAAATATTATTACAAGGGTTTGGAAAATTAGAAAACGGCATTATCGCCCAAAATACAGAATTAGGGTGGATATTGTCTGGATTTTGCTCTACACAATATTTGAATGGAATGAAAATTATAAGTCTCATGACACGCACAAGAAACACAACAACTTACAAAATTTTGGGAACTTGAAGAAGTGACAAGCGAACAACCCATAGAAGAATACGAATTGATAACAGTTACATATGGAACTACTGCCGCCCCGTATCTAGCCACAAAGACTCTACAACAACTGGCAAAAGACGAACGACAAAACTACCCCGACGCCAGTAGAGCGACACTACAAGACTTCTATGTTGATGACATCCTATCAGGAAACAATGACCTCGAGAAAACAAAATTGTTACAAAAACAACTACTAGAGATGCTGCGTGCCGGAGGATTTAATTTGAGAAAATGGTCGTCAAATAGCACCGAATTGTTAGAAGACATTCCTGACGAATACACAGACGACAAAATGATCAAACTACCCTTAGATGAAACCAGAAAGTCACTAGGAGTAATTTGGTCACCACATGAAGATAATTTTCAATTTAAAATAAACGTAACGATCAAAGAGAACCCAACAAAAAGATTTATTTTATCTGAAATAGCAAAATTGTTTGACCCCCATGGCTGGCTCCAACCTGTCATTATTACATTGAAATTGTTGATACAAGAGCTCTGGATCAGTGGGATAGGCTGGAATGACACAGTACCAGAAGAAATAAACAAAAAATGGCTTGAGATACAAAATCAATTAAAATGCATTGAAAACATTAAAATTCCAAGGTGGATTTATTATACAGAAACAGAGGCCGAATTACACGGGTTCAGTGACGCATCAGAAAAAGCATACGGTGCAGTCGTGTACTGCCGTATAAAGGTGAATGGCTCTTATCACGTGACTTTATTGCAAGCTAAAACAAAAGTAGCTCCTAAGAAGCATAAAACGACCTTGCCTCGGCTCGAATTATGTGCAGCTGTTTTATTAACGAACTTAATTAGGAAAGTAAAAACAGCGCTCGATTGCGAACAATCAACAATCAATTGTTGGACAGACTCCATGATCACACTCGGATGGATAAGAGGCGAAGCAGACAAATGGCAAACATTTGTTGCAAATAGAGTATCCGAGATACAACGAACGCTACCACAGGCTACTTGGAATCACGTTGCGTCTGCAGATAACCCAGCAGACATCATATCGAGAGGTATAGAGCCCAAAAAGTTACAAACATGTGAGTTATGGTGGAACGGACCGAAATGGCTTCATATAAACAATTTTACCATCACTAAAGTAATACCAGAGCCACATGAAGAAATAAAACACTGTCATCAAACATCTGTTGAAATAAAAAATAATAACGAAGTGTGGGAGAGATTTTCCAGTTTTTCAAAATTAGTAAAAGTTGTTTCTTACTGCTTGAGATTTTTACGACGTCAAAAAACATCGAAGCAACTGACTTGCGAAGAATTAAAGAATACGACAAAACACATTATTAAACAAGTACAAAAAGACGCATTCGCACAAGAATACTGGGTGTTAAAAAAAGGACAGACATTAAAGAAAGGAAGCAAATTATCGACTTTAGACCCGTTTATAGACGAAGATGGACTAATACGAGTTGGTGGAAGACTACAAAATTCACTACACACTTTACATGGCGGGAATCGACTCACGTTATCATACCTACGACAAAAGTACTGGGTATTAAGCGGAAAAAGAAAGATAAAAAGTTACATCAACAAATGTGTAAAGTGCATTAGATACAAAGCGGAGACAGCTAAACAAAAAATGGGAACATTACCTAAACCACGTGTAACGCAATCATACCCGTTCAGTCATACAGGGTGTGATTTTGCCGGACCAATTCAGGTGCGATCAATGAAAGGTAGAGGTCATAAATCGTACAAAGGATACATAGCAACAGTGAAGCAACTTCAAACAAAAAACAATAAGAAAAAAGTGACAGGCAAATTACAATATTGGTTTATGTTATTAATAACCATGTTGCTAATATTTGGCACAACTACGGCGAATTATACTATAAAGAACTTGGAACCAGGACTATATATAGAACAAATGGGAAATGTGACATGAGACAGAGGAACTTTTAGAGTGGAAATTGATTACGAGCGACGCATAATTAGCAAAAATTTAGCAACAATAAAAGATGTAACAGGACAATTTAAGACACTTTGTGAGTACGCAATAACAGTTGACAGCCAGACGCATTGCTCTCAATACTATGATCACCTGCGAGAAGAAGAGAACACATTTCAAAGAACATACGATTACTTGGCTGAAATTAATCACACCAGAAAAAGAAGAGGTTTATTAGGACATCTCTTGACTTCCATATTTGGTGTGAACGATGAAGTGTATAGAGACATTAACTCACTGCAACAAAACCAGCAAAATCTCATAGATACAGCAAATCATCAAACCAAATTCATGATTTCCACCATATCAGCAGTGAACCAGACAGAACAGAGAATACAAGGAAAGCTAGAAAGATTTCGAACAAAGCTAAATCAAACTATAAGTTACATTAATGATAACAATAGATGGTATAAGTCAATCAACGCGGATCGCATACAAATTCAAGTAATGCAGTCATACCAATTAGCTTATAATTACATTAAAGAAATTATGGACTACTACTCAGGACTGATGGAGATATATCTAGCAAAAGCTACTGTATATAGTGTTATATCTCCAAAAGACATAGCTGATATAATAGACGACGCAAATAGCAAATTACCCTCCAATCTCCACATCATACAGACGCAGCTGATTGGCACCAAATTAGCAGAAAATGAGACGCATATCAGAGTACTATCTTACTTCCCGATAGCAGAGAAAGCAAAATACACATTGTTACACGTGACGCCCGTACCAGTGAAACATCCAGATGGAACATTCCAAAGCATAGACCCTTCTCAGCCTTTTATAGGAATAGACTACAATAATGAACGCTACTTTGGACTTACTCATGAAGAAATCAAAAGTTGTTTGCACAGATACAACAACTTCATCTGTTTCCCTGTGGCGGTGAAAAACATGCAATTGAATAAAAATTGCATTGTTAGACTTATAACTAAAATTGAAAACAATACAGACTGCCCGACAAAAAGTTACAATTTGACAAGTGACGTAGTATGGAAACGAATTCAAATGACAAATACTTGGTTATATTTGACAAAGAAATCAAAAACTGTGTCCATTGTGTGTGACGGGCAAAGAGAACAAGTCTCCATCCACGATGTTGGAATAATACAAATTTCAGAAAACTGCATAATAAAAACAATGACTACCACATTAGCTGCGAAAAGAATTATTTCAATTAATGTTTTAGCTTCTTATAGTAGGACTAGTCAGTTTAAATTAGACTATAAGAGATCTTTATTAATTACTAATGACTTTTCTAAGGAACAGGTTTTAGATAGCTCTAAAGATATTTTTAATAATTTAGTAAATAAAGAAAGTACATTACAAACAACCCTAGACAATACTGTTTGGCGTAGCATAAGTACCCAAACATACGTAGCTAGTTTTACTTCCTTAATAATATTTTCCCTTTTTGCCTTATTAATATACTGTTGTGGTCCACAGATAGCACAAAGACTACGAGTCATGGTAGCAGCCAGACGGTTGGTGACACAAAATAGCAGCAGCGGCCAGACTGCCGACGACAGCACCGAGCAGCAACCCTCCAGCAGGCCTGCAACTCCAATTCAGCCAAAGACACAGCTACATATCTACGCACGGCCAGCTGTGAGGAAGAAGTCACCTGCACCTCAACTTTACGAACTGAAAGCTGAACTGTTCACGTGCACGCGACGTAAACAGACAACCTGACCGGACATTTGC
>NW_020654899.1:0-10464 GCF_003589595.1 Hyposmocoma kahamanoa
TTAGCTTTTTCATATTCCTTTACATGTCACTACGTTTAAATAGGTTGCCTTGGGACATTTTTTTCGTGATTTTTGTATTAGACCCGTCGTCCATTTATTTAAGTCAATGGTATAATGGGATTATTGTCAGTAGCAGTAGAGGTCCTTGTTTGTTTGAGAGTTCGTCCAAGGAAGTACTGCCACCTAACCTATTTCTGCCGCCAAGCAGTAATGTCAGTGTTACTGCCTTCCGGTTTTGAAGGGTAACGGCGCGTGTACACGCTAAGAAAAGTCGCCGGGTCTATGCAAGAAATCGTGTCGTTTCTACACACGAACTGTGTACACAGCCTCGGCGCCGGACAAGAAAAAATCTTTTCTACCCCCGACGCGACGCGTTCTGCCGCTATTGCGTGGTGCGCATTGTCAGTAAACGGCCGTTTATGCGCGTGGACTGATTTTGCTAAGTACCACAATCTATGTATGTGTGTGATCATTTCGAATTAAGTAGTCAACATATTTCTTCCTCTTTATTTCTTTTGACAGTCGGTAGTAAAACGACAGCTACCTCATCAATGCTGACACGTTTACCCTATACACGTCTGCCTGAAAGAATTCGTATCGTGTACATAGTCATCATTTTCTTGTCTGCAACAGACACGAAATATTTTCTTGGCTAGATTCGACAAAATTCTTATCGTGCACAAGGCCATTCTCGTTTTTTCTTTTGCAGACACGACAAATTTCTTAGCGTGTACCTACACGCGCCGTAAGGGTGCTAGTGAAATTACTTGTCAACTTGTCTCACGGTGACGGGCGCAGTGGTAGTGCCCCTCAGATCTTTGCAATTTAAAGCTCTGAGTGGCACTGTAACTGTTATGGACAGGCGTGTGGCTTACCATCACGCGCACGACTTGCTCGTCCCGTCACTTGATGTTATAAAAAAAAAATCACTGATAGATCGATTAATTGTCAAAATTCTTGTTTTTTTTTAAACACATATACTCATAGCACCGCACCAGGAAAACTACATCGCGGGTGCCATGGACACACATAAACAACCACAAATTACACTTTCTGTAGCTTGTGTCGGTATCAAATTAAAAGGTCTCATTAATGTTCACTGCAGTGTAACAAAGTGACAGATTGTATAGTTTGATATGCGGCAGAGTGTACCTTTCCAAGTGCGATGTGTCCTTTATTCTTGACTACAATATCGTGGAGTGTCTTCAGCATGAACGGGTAGTGGGTCTTCATGTTCTCTTCGTGCCTCTGCTTTTTGAGCTCTTCATTTTCTTCATACTCCACTGCTGCGGCCCCTGAAATTCAACGCCATTCATTATCATCAATTGTATTCGTATGACTGCCGTATCTTCTCTAAGGTTTTGGACCACGTCCGTCATGTTGGTCTCATGCAGATTTCGGGCCTTACCCATCTTCAGGGGTCCCCCCTTCCCCACAATGACGTACGAATCGTATTGCTAGGACATCTGGCGTACCCTGGCCAATAATCGGCATGTACGTTACACTGATTTGTACCTTTCACCGCACATCACACATGGCAGACACATCTCATGTACAGTTCAATATCATAATAAGAATATAATAATCACGCACACACTCAACATAGTCCCGCACTAGGCAAACCCTGTGTCGCGGGTGCCATGGACACACACATAGACAACCACAAATTACAACCCAACTCACGAGAGAAATAAATGTAGGCCATACAAATATTGCTCCCGGCCAGGGAATCGAACCTGGGACTGCGTGGCAATCCGGCATGATAACCCTTCGGCCACGGAGGCAGTTACATAAGTAGGATGGCAGCTACTTGTGGCGTGATCACCGTGGCTAAGTTCTATAATAATAGTGTAATACCATTAATACAATAGGAAGAGGTGAACCTTGTGCGACATGCAGATTCCACCACCTTTTATGGACAGGTGTGTCGCTTATCTGGTGGTAAGCGACACACCTGTCCACGACAGCTGCAGTGCCACTAAGAGCTTTAAAACATAAAGATCGGAGGGGCACTGCCACTGCGCCCATCACCCTGGGACAAAGTTGACAAATCCCATATGCCTGTAATTTCCTCCCTACCCTTGAAAACTTCTCTAGACGAACTCTTTTACAAGGAGCACTACTACTACAAATACCAGCATCGCATATTAATATCACAATAATTATGGAAGTATGATAGATAATGAAATTAAATGCCAGTTTGTATACATATAACGATACATTTATAAATGAAAAAAAATACATGAATTTGACACAAATAACAAACAGTACAGAGTACTAAAAAACCGACTTCAAAAGTCATTCATCCCCTAGTTTACTACCCTTAGAGGTGGAATATGTTCTTACCCACCCACACTTATTAGCGCAGAATCGCATTAAGCCGGACAGAAAAAGCTATATGTGACTTTATGTCCATGAACGTTAGTGCAAAGAAACCTTGTGCATTTCGCGAACGTAGTACAAGCGCGGCACGCCACAGGTCGGCAACGAATCGGCAACCTGCGAATTTCCGATCGCGTCCGTACGCATGCCGACGACGACTAATCCTGATTTAGAAACAACTAGCGCGGCGGCGCGCGAACGGCCGCGTTAACGGCGAATCGGCTTAATGCGACAAGTGTGGTTAAACACGATCGCATTAAGTCGCGTATATAATTTGCGGATAGCCCCCTTTATACAATCACTGTAACGAGCGTGATCAGGAGCTTGTAGATTTGCGCGCGGGAAAGCCTGCACGCGCAATCGCGCGCGATTAACTGTTTTAAGTTTTTTAAGCTAACGTTCTTTCAAGCGCGATTACAATTTCAAGGTTCGTTTTTACTAGAACGGAATAGCGTTCATGTAAACAGCAAACTTGGAACGCGCGATTGCGCGCGGGACTAATAAGTAGAGGTGGGCGTTTAAACGGAAAGCACTTTAAAAATTTTTCTATTTAAAATAAGCACATAAGCACGCTTTTCAATTTAAGCGTAAGCGTTAACAACGTGCTTATGTTTCATGTCGCGCCATCCAAGTTTTCTAAAGAAATTAATTCATCATTGTGAATAATATTTTTTTGATAAAAATAAAACTTATTTAACATAAAACCTTTAGTGGTCTACTCTTGCTTTTCACTATAATTACGACGTTGCAAGCTTTTTTCAACATAAAAGTCTACGCACTTAAACGTTTTTCTAAACGATTTTGTAATCTTCAAACTAAAAAGCGTTTAAGAGAAAAACGTTCAAAAAAACACGCTTTTTAAAAAAAAAGCACAACGTTTTAACGTTTAAAAAAATAAGTAGTTTTTCCCATCTCTACTAATGAGTGCTATCGCGCTGTCTTTTCCTTCCACATCTTTACACGCGCGCTCATTCACGCACGATTGCTGTATCACGCGCAAGAGTCTCTGAGTAACGCGCTTTAGTGTGCGTTTGTGCATGGCGCGCGACAGGCGTGCACACACACAAGCCGCGCTGCTACGTTTGTATGGAGCTACATTACTTGCCTCATCATGCTATAAGGCCTTTTACATTCCTCAATTTTACGTTCGTGTTAATAGTTACCGCAGTTGCAATAAACGCGTTGTATTGTTACTCACTGTTTCGCAAATCTGTATAGAAGTCTACGTTCTGATCGATCTCGAAATCTTCCTCGATGTTGTCGCCGGCCAGGCCGTACTTGCGGCCGAGGTAGCGCGAAATGGCCACGCTCTGAGCGTACTTCTTGCCGTTTATTTCCAGTACCGGCATCTGCCCGAACGGCATCTCTGTAAGCATAGAAAAAAAAATATAATAAATAAAAATACTTTTGAAAAATCTCCTGAATGCGTTCATGAATAATTGTCTAATTATTATTATTATAATAGCAGAATTCAATTCAAAATCGCTCATTGCTATTAGATTCAGAAACTCGTTATTGAAGCAGTGGAAACGCTCTATCCTAATTTCCTACTACTTACTCGGTTTGAAGTCGGGCCATTGTTCTTCAGGCACGCGATGGTCTTCAAACTCCTGACCACCGTACGCCAACAGCATCCTGGGGCCCTCACCCAGAGCCTTCAAGGGGAAATAATGTAAGACCACCTTCGACATCTTTCTGTAAGACAAACGAAATTCTCCTTATTCTTTATATCCAATGAAAGGCGATCCATGTTTCCGATACTACCTCCTTGGAATTCAATTTTTGTACATAATAATACGAAAAAATATATATATCGTACACTGTGTGTTCTATTTAATCCCGTTGATATAAAAAAAAAACAACAAAACAGGTAATGTAAATAGCGGTAGGTAAGTTTTCTTGTAAAATTTCGAAGTAAGTTTTTGTTTTTTTTCTATCGTAAAAATTTTCAGGAATCGTGTTTTCACACCATATAGTAATCAGTGTATATCCTTAATTTTACTATATATTTTTTCCAAACACTTTCACTGTCATGCGGAATCAACCAAAGCCATTTGAGGGTCTTAACTCTTTGCAAAAACGAAACACAGTATTTATAAAAAAATAATAAAGAAAAGATGCTTCATGGATTTATGCCGATACCGTAAAACCTATATTTAAAAAAAAAACGCTGCTGCACCGGTGCTTAAAAGAGTATAAATATTTTTGTTACCTCAATGAGGCTCAATGTTTATCATTTTAGTTCCTTGACAACTCACAACGCGTGATCACGTCTAAAACAATACAAACTAGCGTTTGGTCAAAAGCACCTTCGTCTGACAATTATAACAACTATTACTCGATTGTATTCTTACGCGTTAGCGATTGTTACAAATTTGAAATGAAACTATTTTTTCGGATCTAAATTATTGCTTATTTGTTGAACAGATAACAAATAAGTATGATACTCCATATTTAATAAAACTTGAATGAAAAATTTAGGGTACATTAAGAGGGAGCATGCCAAAACAGTTTTGACGTTGGCTCCGCCCAAATTTGTGAAACAAATATATGCCTGAAGTTCGCGTGACATGCGACAGGAGATGTTGAATTTTGCGCATTAAAAGTACCAAATTCGTTTTAGCGGAATAACTCTATAACTAAAGGGATTAAAAAAAATCCGTAGTGACAGTTCTCGATCATGCATTTGTCCTAATAACCTGTAGCATTTCGAGGATGAATCGAAAAAATGTGAAAATTAGAAGTCATTTCGTGATTTTTATATATCGAGGAAACTTTATTGTTTTATGTTTCGGATTAGTGTCTATTCTTTAGTTACTCACACAATATTTTATTTTTAACTTTAAAGTGGATATACCCCTCTAAAATCAAATCGAAGATTAGGAATTTTTCCTCTGCTCCCTCTTAACTTAATTCACCTGAATTAGTTCACCTAGGTGCATTAAGTACACTTTTAGTAAACTTAAATCGGAAGGACTGTACATTACCATAGCACGATTTGGCGGGGGGGACCCTTCGTGCAAAGTTTCAAAGTTAGGACGTTAATAGTTTTCGAGATATTCATTCTTAAAAATTCGAAAAAAATAACCTCAAAAAATCATGTTTTCGCACCAAAGACCGGGGTTTACCCTCCCCCGAGCCCCTAGCGGGAAAAATAAAACATTAAGTATATAGTTTAAAATACATTTATTGTAATCAACATACAGTACATTGCATAATTACATGATAACGAAGGGTTAACAACATTTTCAAAATTACAGCAACATAACATTTCAAATACTAACATTTGCCTTAACCTATGTTAGTAAAGCCTTAACCTATGTTAGCATTGTTAGTAAAGCCTTAACATATGTTATGTAATGTTAGTACCTATTCTATTCTATACATACACATTTTATTGCTTTTATTAATTCCTCAAATGGATCTCTGTGAAAAATTAAATTTTTCCTCCGCCAGGAATATTCCACAAGCCAGTTGCTAAACTCTCGTTTGTGTTGATCCTTGTGGAATTGTCGTTTTAACACTCTCCAGTGACTTTCAATACGCTGTGTGCGTGTCCCATCTGGTGCCACAAATCTATTTTCAGGCTCACTATGATTCACTTTCTTGTGTATGTAGCCATGCTGCGGAAGGCAATCGTAGGCTCTCCAAAAATCTGTATGTACTATAGAGCCTTCTGCAACATGTTTTTTAATCAGTGGCACCAATACTTCAGCTGATCTCTCGTTGTTGGGACACACTTCCAGCCTTAAGTTGCCACTCCCATTTTCGATCATCCCGAGGACCCAATGACCTTCCACATATCTTCCACTGTTATATTTCCTTTTTCCATATTTCGATTCATCTAATTGTACTATTTTGTTCGGTCCTCCAAATTTAGTATCATATTCTTGATGTTCAAGTTCATATATTATAATTGTTTCATGACAGTAACTGTACCAGTCCGCAATCGTCTTAGTCGATATTACAGTTTCCTTTTGGTATGAGGTCTCCCTTTGCACTTGATCGTAAGAGTAGCCTGTGCTGAACATGTACATTAATTGATACATCAATGTTAGCGATAAACATGCATTTTCAAACCAAGTTCCCTTGATACGAGACTCTACTTTTCCACGGCATTGGGACTTGTGGCACCTGCAATAGGAACACATAAAAATTTTGCTTACTAAACTACTAAGGCCCACGTAGTTTCCGGGTGGACTCCACTTGCTCATTCGCTTGAGCATAAAGTGACTTATTATATGATTACTTAATGTTAAAGGATCCACATTAATACTGAGCAGGTTCCTCCTTAAGAGGAATCTAGCTTATGAGGGAATAAATAAAAGTTAATGAGGACTTCAATTAAATTATTTAAGTTTAAGTATTGTTGGACACTTTGGCTTAAGCTGTAAGTACAAAAGAATGTTTTCTTTATAAATAAATAAATAAACATAATTATTTACCTGAAAGCTCCCAGTTCACCATAGGCTGCCGATCTGTTAATGTGCATAGGGTTTCGATGGCGAGGACACTTTTTTGAAGTTAGAACAAGTCCTCTCTGTTCAGAGAACTCGACACATTAGTCTTGAGTGCCGAGTTCGTTAAAGACCCGGTGCAGGCACCATTGTCCACGGATCTCATCCGCATATAAATGTATTCGTCTTTCAGACGAACCACTGGGTGGCGCTGAGGAGGGGCCGGGTTGCGGGCTCCGGTCCGATTGCGCGGTAGATGGCCCATGACACAAGTGGCTTACTAGAGGCCAACACTTGCTCAACCGTCGGCGATTCACTGCATACAAGCGGCTCATTAGAGTTAATCACTTGCACGCACTGAACTGAAGATTTCGATTTTACCAGAAGGGGCTCACTGGAGGCACTTGCACTAAACTCGACTCTTCAGGGGACGCCATAGTCAATGCATGATTCTAAACAGGAGTACGTAAAACAATCTAACTGCGAGGCGGACAAAAATTAACTGAATTAATTATATCCAGTGTTGCCGTTGTACATAATAGAAAGTCCCTACATGGTCAGAAATTTTCCGCTAGATTTAGGTAAAAATAATTTCCTAAAATCCGCTAGATGTCTCTAAGAGTACAGTTGCGTAGATTTTGAGTCTTTATAACATTTTTTACACACATCAGTCAAGTGGTCAATCTGACGAATTGAGCTATGTTCGCGATATACAGTGCGTTAGCACACCCCGCTCTTGCACAAAAGTTGCATACATTTACAGTCCTTGGAGAAAATGACAATAGAATAGACAAGAAATTAGTTCGCATTTTTTTGTTTTTTGTTTCTAAATGCTTTTTCAAGTCCCTAATTTTTGCGTAAATTTCGCAGTGGTAATAACTACAAAATGCTTATCACCTGGTACTGGTTTCAAACAATGTTTGAACTCTTCGTACTTGTCCCTTTCGCTTCTATAACTCTGTGCGTACGCTTTTTTTTTGGTGGTACCCATAGATTTAGTATATCCATAGATTGGCCCTGACGTATTGGAGACGAGACCAAAACAAAAATACATCTGTGTGCGTATAATGTGCATGTGTGCAAGATAAATAGTGTTGCGCCATCCACTGATTTAACTTTAATATCGATTAACATATTACACCGGCATTTTACTTCGTTGTATTCACCAAAATGTCTTAACGCAAAATACCGAGACGTTAATTAACTAGTTAATTAATGATTCAATAGAAAATTAAGAAAGCTACTATCACCTTCTGGTAGTGCCACAGGATGGTAGGTAAACAATGGGGACTTTCACCCAAGATAACACTATGGCTCTACAAAATGGTGATAAGACCCATGATCAGTTACGGCGCGATAGTATGGAGGCCACGAACCAAGCTGACGACCGCAACCTACAAACAAATATAACTATTATAATATTGTATGATATGATAACATAGAAGTGCATCACAGCAGTGAATTTGCAGATAAGTAATAGAACCAAAAAACCGGCCAAGTGCGAATTCAACTCGCGCGGAGAGGTTTCGGTACAAACTTAACATTGTAGTTGAAGAATATGTTCTCCAATAGATTCCAACAGCATATATAGGTTTATTCGCGCAATAGTAGGAAATTTAAAGACAATTTCTGTATTTTTTCAAAACTTTAGGCTCTGTAGTTTCGAAGATAAAGGGTAGAATGATCAATTTTTGTCTATTTTCTTAAACAACTTAAAAATATTTATATTTCATAATTACAAAAAATATATATTCTTAAGAACTTTCCCTCCCAATAGTGACTTAAAAATTTAGAATTAATTTATTTACGTTGCACGTTTTGGTCACACAAATGAATATGTGTACCAAATTTGAAAAAATCAGTATCGTATTTTGGAACAGAACAGAACTCTAACAACAATAAATCGCTGATTTCTTGTTGATGAGAGTAGTGCTACACAAAAATCAATTAATTGTAAGACATACCGCATGAATAATGTGGGTACAGAACCAGAACGTAGCTTTACTCTTTGCTTGCCTCTAAAGGCAGTATTTAAAAGCATTTTTCCTCAAAGTGTTTGTTTGCTGCATATTTTTGAAAACTTTTTGGAAAGTCTTCTTTCTTTAGCTTTATAAGCCATTTCTGTCGTACTTCAATGTTTTGAGGAAATCTGAATCAACAACAATAATTAACATAAAAAATGGGTGCCTCAACTATGCTATTAAAAGAAATTTTCGTTTTAATGTAAACAAAATATAATGTACTAATGCAATATTAATTAAATATAAAGTACTAAATCCAGAAATTTCTGATTCAATAAATAAAAAAAAATTAAGTATGAAGATGATTTCGGCTGTATGCAAGTCACGTCTTTGCCTTTCTTTTTTTCAGTTAATGACATCTCGATAACATATTATCGATTGCGTCAATCTCTATGAAAGTGGGGTTATGAATTTCAGAAATTCACGTATTTGATATATTTTTTAATTGAATTCGTATACATTTGGGTTATTAATGCACTTGAATGGTATCATTTTACGGATATATTTAAGTAAAAAACTTTTGTGGTAGTGCTTTTAGACGGCTAAAAATTGAAATAGTACTTACATGTGAAATGTACAATTCTGCGAGTTTTCCTTTTTAGATAAGTTACATCCGGACACTGAAAACTTTACAATGACTAATAAACGTCCGTTTAACACTATTTCACATTTTAAAACCAATTATTTTTCAAAAATAAACGAAATTTGTTTCGTTGTCAGCTGACCCTAGGTTCATATAGCCTCATAGCTTATAATGAAGTGGTCTCGTATACCCATCTCGTTCTAACATACGTGTATACTAACTCTCTTTCACTTGCATTGCCAATCTATGGGTACCTATATACTAAATCTATGGTGGTAACAGACTCCCAGGTCTTTCGGAAAAGTAGCTCAAATGTTCTTAATGCAGTTTCTGTTGCCAAGAAAAATATATCCCTACTATAAAATCCCAAAACTCTAAACTCCATAATTAACTACGCAATGGGTTTTTGTCTCTTGAAGTATCCGTTTGTTGAAATATTTATTAGTTACACTATAATAGGTAGAATTGTTGTGTAATCGTCTGACCACGCGATATTATAACATAGCTGCTAATATTTTTACGCGATGCTTTATTATTTACTTACATTTTTCACTTTTTGCGTCTAGTTCAGTAGATATTTCACATGACGACTGGATGCGTTTGATGTCCTAAAATTATAAAATATCAACTGTTTTCTAATTGTTACAGCCGTAGTAAACATCTCTATACGATAATACGTTACTCCTAATGAATAGTAGTAAAAGTTATATAAAGGGTAAAACGAGCTTTTATACTTATAGTAGCGTTCATATCCGATTAATCGTAACATCCTATACAGATCTCATACCGCCCTAAGAGGACGAAACCTTCAACGGAATGTGGCAAAATAAATATACCTGGCATCAGGAAGTGTGTATGCGTAACCGCTTCGGTCTCTGTGATAGTAGACAGGTGCGCCGTATTCTGCGTCGCCGGGCCAACTCTCCCAAAACTTTAATATTATTTTTTTTAAATAAGAATAACAATACATTTAATGCATAAGTATAGGTAATTACATAAGGTCTTAAAATATTACATTGGT
>NW_020654900.1:0-15726 GCF_003589595.1 Hyposmocoma kahamanoa
TACGGATCGGCACGTGTCGGCACTGTTGTGTGCGGATAGGCCTTTAGAGTTGTGACAAAATTACTTTTGCATCATTCTTACGAATACGCGTGCAAGTTCTATTGTGACACTTGTAACATTTTCAAATTTTGTTGAAGGATGACATAACTAGCAATAATGCTCATATAACATTATAGTACATTATGATACAAGTGTGCTAAGTTGGTCATTACACACGAGGCGTTATTACTCGCGCGAGCCGCAGGCGAGCGCGATAAGAAAGCCGAGAGTGTAATGATCAAAGCACACGTGTTTCATACGACGTTTTTCAACACATTTGCGAGGAAAATGAAACAAACTTGAGTAAAATGGAAATGAAAAATAGCTTTATTTGGCATTAATTATACAGATACACTGAATACTATATTAAGCTCACGTTAATGTAAATAATATTATTCTATTCTATACTATATCTATCAATAGCAATTAATTAAGAGTCTCCAAAGCCTATCAAAGTCATTGTATCTTGATTTTATCAAAAATGTAGTTATTTAAATTTAATTATTAAAACAATTGTTAAATGTACAATTTTCAAAATGGTAACGTGCAGTTTTGTTAGGCATTTGAACCGTCTGTGTGATATTATTTGTTACTATTTCATTATTGTCTTCTTGCGTAAAAGTCGGTGATACGGGTTCATTGTGTACAAATATGGATGAAAGTGGTGGTGGTTCATTTAAAGACTCAGAAATAGACAATCTAGGTAACAAATAACTTGTATCACGGGAGGTGGATGGCTGCGGTTCAGGACACATCTTCTTAACCTGGGGCTCCAGATTTATAGCGTGGGTTATTTGAGTACATATGTTGGACTTATTTCGAACTGAATCTTCAACATAAGACTCAGCAACTGTGCTAGATCGCCAGCCACCATGACGCTTTAAAGTAAGCAAATCAGCTCCCGAGTCAGCTAGCAATGTAGCTGATGTTCTTCGGAAACTATGCCCAGTGTATAAATCCGGGTCGGGTAGATTTAAAAACTTGGCAATTTCTTTAGGCATTGCACCAAATTTATTAATGCCTATTGGCTGAGCCACGCATCTACCCTTCTGGTAGTTTTGAAAAAACCGATCGGATTTTGCCTTATCTGTCCTAAGCGCTTCGTACTTTTTTACTATGTCGTAAAATGGACCGTGAATGGCAAACGATCTCGGTACCTTATTTTTAGTGTTGTTAATTTTAATCAAAAGCATTTGGCCATGAGTTTCTACGTCTTTTGCCGTTACTTCGCTTAGTTCTTGGCGTCTACACGCGCCAGTGACACCAAATATCATTGCAACCTGTAAAGAAATTAAAAATATAGGTATTTTCGCAAATATAATACAAGAAAAATGAAAACATAAAAAAATTAAGGTTTAATACGATCAACTGACCTTTGTTGCTAAATACTGATAATCGGGGGCTTCTTTTAAAAACTTTTCTACGTCAGTTGGCGAAAGTACCTTCGATTTTCTTGCAACATACCCATCAGAGCGTCTCTTTAAAAATGCCGTCAGATTTGAATAGTTTTTTATGTCTATGTTATTCTTGTTCTTTACTGTGGTCTTTAACATAGAATAAATGCACCAGAGCGAGCTGGGCTTAAACCTATTCGCCAGTTCATTAAAATAGGCAAGAAAAACATTTTCTGAAAACGAAGACGCTTTTTTGTTGGTTTTCCATTGTATAAAAGTTTCATATGCAGCCATGTATTTTTCTCTGGATTTCGAAGGTAATAAACTGTCACTTGCGTTTTGTGCCTCTGTGAGGATTTCGGGCGGTGTTAAATCCATCAAAATGTTTTCTTCCGTGCTTGAGCAGGACATTTTAAACACCTAGGTAATTATCTAACACACAGCGTATATAAATGTTTCGAACGTATCAATGGAAATTGGCGCGCAGAGTTATTTTTTCTGCGCCTGGCGCCGCGGCGCGGATATGCGCGCGCAGGTGCTTCGGCAATAATGAGACTTAGGTGAAATTCCTAAACAGCCAATGCGAAATAATATAAATATGTCCTTATTTCACTCAAATTCGTGTAAAATATTATCCAAAATAAGTAATTTTATTCAATTAAAGTTTTATAGGTGTATATTGTGTATGTTTTTCTATATTTATCACATCAAATAAGAAATATAAATTTATTAATAAAAATATTATTTGTAAGGTAAGACTACACAACCGTATTAAACAGAAATAAAAAAAAAAACTGTGACCCTGTTTGTTTGGGATTACTGTCATTGTAATTTGAATCTTATAATATGTAGGTTAGAGCTGTTTTTTTAATAGACCAAGTTAATTTCAAAGACATAACCCGGATAATTTAAGAATGCATAGTTTTAATACATAGGCCTTGTTGTGAGATACATCTTAATCCGGTTAAGCCTATACTTATTACACACACGTTTTGTAATATAATTACAAACGCGTGTTCAATAGCTAGGTTTATGAGCCTAAAAGCGATACAATAAGAAGCCCGTTACGAGCAAATGTGTTGAAAAGAATTTTCTGAAACAGCGACACAATTGTTATAAGGATAATATTAACCAAAACTTTTTTATTGCTTTTCTGCATTAACTGGTTTTGTGTTAAACTAATAAGATAGAATTTTTCTATATAACAACACATTTTTGGTTATGATATTAGAGCACTATGCAAATTAGTGATACATTCAAAGAAATAAAATTAATAATCAAATAAAATCTTTTAACATAACAACCAAACATACAAAATAAACCAAAGTAGTAAACAATAAACTCAAATATTAAAGGAAACAACAATTTCTTCCTAAAATAAATAAAAGTAGAAAACAATCAATTAGTGTCTGCTCATCATAGCCAAGTATTAAAATACTTTAAACTCGATAAAATATGAATTATGAATAACCATAAAAAAATTCTAACACACTTATTGTTAGTAATTATTTCTTAAAAGTAATTATAAGCAAGGCGGAATTTTTAATCATTACACATTACAAATAGGAACTATCGCATAACAAGTCTTTTTTCTAGGAACTATCGTATAATCTGACTTTTTTCAATTACGTATAAGAAACTAAAGATTTTCAAAAAACGACTTATAAAATCTTGGCACAATATTTTTCCTTATAAGATCAAGCAACCTCTTTTTCTTCTTCTCACACACTTGTAACTTTTCTCTATATGCATTTTTTTAATTTATATTGCTTACATTGTTTCTGGTTTTTCCAACTTTATCTATTATTACCGTTTTGAACTCTGTGTCTTCGTACGATGTTTTATATGAATAAGAATAGTTACTGTCATCTGTCGATTCCACTTTCAAAATTTTTATGTCTCCTAGTTTCACTATTCCTTTTTCTACGTTCTTGGAAAAATTTTTGCCTATAGAGGCCGCTAATGCTTTTATGTCAATGAAATTATCGTGTGTTAATTCATTCACATTATAGGATTTGCCAGTTTTTCTGGCATTTCTTATTATGTGTACATACTGGTCAGGGATGTATATAGGTCCCGACTTTAGAGCTTTATTTATACCTCTTTCGATGAGAGAGTGTGTGTTATCCCCCTCATTTTGTGTGTGGCCTTTAATGAGGTATTTGTGTGTGATGGAATTTATAAAATCCAGATGGTAAACTGCATATACATAAAGGGCTATTATATAATGATGCTTTTGTTGCCCGCAACAATTGTCAGAAAAGAAAATCAAATCTACTTTAGAATCAAGTTCCGTGGATAGATCTTTTAAGTTTTGTATATATTTGAGCAAACATGTTCCTATTTCTGTTGCCCCACGTTTGCCTTCCCCTTCATGCCAGATATAACAAGCAGTGTCTTTAGATTTTAAGTTACAAATTGTGAAGTTATAGACATTTAACTTTGATACATAATAAAAGTTTGATGCGTCTCCTCTGGGACATGGCATTGCAGCTTGCAAATCATAAACAGCTACGATACAATTGTCAGGGGTGTACTTTTTGTCGTCTTCTTTATTCTGTCTCGCCAGATTTTTTTCTTTCAGATGAGTATCAAATTTATCTTGTAAATATATTTTGTCATTTTCTGTAGCATTGCTGAAAGATATGCAGTCTTCGCACATCTTTTTTTGGTTGGAAAAAGGAAATGTTAAATTCACTATTAAAAATTTTGTAATACATCAAGTAATTTGTACTAGGTACACCTTTTGACTGACATTCAATTTCATAATCACGATACAAATCTGCCACAGTTTTGCTACCATCAATATAAAGCCTTTTTGTATCTGCACGACAATAATGACTTTCAATTTTAGGAATTGAGTTGATGTGTTGCCGAACACCCTCCTTTATAACAGGATCTATAGTAAAATGTTTACTGTGTTTACCTCTATTATCTAAATCTAGCAACGCACATGAATTATTACTTTTCTTTTTAAGTACTGTTCGGATTGTAGTGTCGGTTATATCTAACGTAGCTTTAAAAAATATTTTACATACTCGAATTCTTTCATCATTTAAAGTAAAATAAAATGCATTATTTTTCCCTCTGTTACTGTTATGCATTTTGTAGGAATATCTTGGTTCGATGACAGAAAGATGCCGTAAAATGAATTCACGCTGTCTTTGTAAATCTCCCATTGCCCAGTAGCTGTCAAAAATTTGTTTGCGCTGCGATTCCGTAATCTTTTCGACACATTTTTGTTTGCATTTATCGGTACACGGTGCTTTTAGTGACTTTTCGGGCACAATGATATTTCCTTTTTTGGAATTGGATAAGTAAGACTTACCAGAGTTTCTCAGGATCTTTGCTTTGTTGCGTAGCCAGTTACTGGGTGTAGCTTGTCTTTTTCGTCCTCTCTTTAAGATGACATTATTTTCGTCTACCAGATGCGGTGAACTAATATTTGGAGAAAATGTATGTCCTGAAACTATTACTGCCGAAAAATTACTAGAATTGTTTGTAGATCCTGAAGCATCTGGTCCAGAAGAATTTAAACGTGAAGGATTCTTTTCATTGGATGTTAATTCTGATTCTGATGAACTGTCTGAATCTGATGTGCTGCTAGAATTTGATGAACTGCTTGAATTGGATGAATTACTGCTAGATTCTGCTGGGTTAGGGATTACTTGCACTGGTGTTGGTTGATTCACGACATTTGGTGTTATATTAAAAGCATCATTATTCAAATCTAAGGAGTTGTTCTTATTGTTTGACGGATATTGTTCATTCGATTTCGGTTCATACAATAAGTCTGTCGGGACTTCTTGTGATTCGATATTTTTGGATATATTCTTATATTTTTTTCGATACTTCGTACTGGGAGTATTAATATCTTTATAACTCGGATCCTTAACACTGTCATCAGAACTAAAGTCTTCGCTTCCGTTCGAAAAATCTATATTTTCCTTTTCCTTTATGGATATTGGAGATAATGTACAGCGTTCTCGATCAATAACTTGCCTGGATGTTGAGGTACTCTTTTCATTATTTTCGTTATGTTTGACGTCCAAATTCATATTTTGAAATATTTGAAGTGTACGGCGATTCGGCACTGCAATAAAAGTAGATATTATTATTGTTAAATTAACAGTTTGGCCGGTATATTATTATTTATATTATAATAAAAAATGATCTTTATCCTTTGTACTAATATATTATATTATAATAATATATTTGTAATTTGTCATATGGATATTATTATTATTTTTAAGTTCAAAGTGGGAGAAACTTCCAAATTACTTATTAATTATTGTGAATAATACATTATCTTGTATACAGTTGCAAATAAAATAAAAATACTTTTAAAGAATACTATCTCATTTCAAAAATGTAAAACATAATTGCATTGGTTTTATCTTGAATACACAATTAAAACAAAATAACCATAAAAAGTCTACTCACTTTTTCTTGAAGATCGCAATGTCACTAATTGTTGCACTTTTCAAGAAAAATAGTTTGGAACTTTAAAGGAATTATTTCGTGAAGAATCATACAACTAAAAATGGAATACTATTGCAGAAACTTTTCGGTAATTACTACTAAATTATTTAGAGATGTAACATTCTTCAACAAATAATATATGTTTCTGCGTGCAAGGATTCGTAATAACTGGCGGCCGTTGATTGTTCTAGAAAAATGGCGTCGAAAATCGACCAATCACATAACGACATTTTGTGGCGCTGCCTCGCCGTCTTGGTCCATGTTGTTATGAGTTTTATTCCGTAAGTAGTACGGATTATTTTAAATCCTGCGGTGTCCTAAAGTAAAAATTTGAGAATTTTGGATTGTGTTATTATTCATGCAAAGCAGCGATTTGATAGGGTTCGCCATGAACATCTGATTCAGATTCTGGAACATATTGGAATTGACAGACATGACCTTAGAGTTATAATCAATCGGTACAGGTAGCAGAAATCAATAGTAAAAGTGGAAGACCTACAATCCAAATAAACTGAAATCAAACGTGGTTAAGACAAGGGTGCATATTATCACCTGTTTTATTTAATGTGTATGCAGAGAGAACAATGGCGGAATCTCTACATGACGCCGAAGAGGGTATAATGATAAACGCAGAAGTCATTAATAATATACACTACGCAGACGATAATATACTGATTGCGGAGAATATCGGAGACCTACAAAAACTATTGAATCGTGTAAATGTAGCAAGTAACAACTATGGATTAAAAATCAACACTAAAAAAACAAACTTCATAATCGTATCTAAAAGACCAGAGAAGCGAATGAATATTTGACTTTGGAAATAGGCGAAGAGAACGCGTACACCAATTTAAATACACGTAAATGAACACTGGGATAGCGTACAAGAAGTTCGTATTTGCATCAAACAAGCACGAAATGCCTTCATGAAAATGAAAAAGGTTTTGTGTTGTACAAGGTTCAGCCTTAAACTCCGCATGCCTTTGGTCCGCCGTTATGTCTTTAGTATCTTGCTGTTTGGTATGGATGTTGGACCTTGACCCCCAACATTATACTTAAAACTAGAGTCCTTTGAGATGTGGATGTACAGACGAATGCTTGGCATATCGTCGCTACTAATAGTCACCAATGTTGAGGTTCTTTCGTTCGAGGAAAAAAGTTGGAAATACTCAGAACTGTAAAGGAAAGGAAGCTGTAGTATTTTGGCCACGAAATAATGGGCAATAGATACTGGATTCTTCAATTAATAATGCAGAGAAAAATACAAGGAAAGCGTAGTCGTGGCAGAAAGAAAACCGCATGATTAAAGAATCGGAGAGACTGGTTTCATCTTAGCACAAGTTCCCTCTTTCGCGTGGCAGCTTCAAAAATGAGAATGGCCATGATGGTCGCCAACCTTCGTAGAGAAGCTGCACACTAACGCAGGGTACTCATTAGCGAGTTGTATCCGTAACCATTGCATATTAGGTAACTAAAAATCATAGCGTCGACGTCATTCGCGAGCTTGCCGCGAGCGGAACGCGTGCGGAACGCGTGCGGTTCGCAGTGAACCGTCTCATTGAAGACTGTTTCAAGCGTACACACTAGAACCTCGTTACTGTATCTGTCACGTTACAGTTACAGCTCGCTAATGAGTACCCGACTTTAGAAGAGTTTTTCCTCTCATTTATTTTGTAGAGATTTTTCGAGTTTTTATCTTAAAATATAAATCAAAATTATGTCCCACTTATCGGTTCCTACCACCAAGCTATATAAAGTCCTTAAATGTTTTTATAGGTTATTTACCAAACTTCTTAGTTGTGAAGGAGGTGACTGTCTAATGTAAATGCTTAATAGTGATCGCAAAGTATTCATAATAAATAACTCTAGGGTTGTTATACCGCTCGCAAAGTAATCGCCAGGCAATTAGATAACTGTCCTCGCAGTAGACCACTGAGGTTATAACTTAAGACACTATCCTATAGACAACTTCGGAAATATTTCAATTTATGAATAGGTTAATTTGATGAATGAATGAATGTACGATGCAATTAAGTTTAAAAAAAATGTTTTAAACGTAATTGCATCGTACATTTTTTTTTTTTTTTTTGCATTTTCAATTTGCATTGGATCCCCTCATCAGATTCTCTTAGTGACAATGGGACTATTACGGACTCGTTTGTACATTTTGTATTTTCTTTTCTGGTTGTCATGGTGACGGTGATTTGTTAATTACATGTACATATTGTGTCAAGTAAAAGTCGATTTTTATTTGCGGAAAATAAGTAGTCATTTGTGATAGCCGAAACGAACCCGGAACAGCATCAGGGACAACTTCGAGAGTTATTATACCCTTTCAAACAAAAAAATAATTTTCAAAATCAGTGCACAATTTTATTGATGGAGAAATTGGTGAATACACGGACATGCCTACAAAATTTTAGGATTTCCTTCGATTTTCGTGGTATTCCCTCATCAGATTCTGACTTGGTGACAATGGTACCACCACGAGAGTGTTCCCTTTAAAAAAAAAAGAATTTTCAAAATCGGTCCATAATTGACGGAGATATCTGAAAACATACATACAGCCGACCGTATAACTTAATAAAAAGAAATATAAAATAGCAGTCAGCAAAACTATATTATTATATTATATTATTATAATATATTATTAGATATTCCAATGAGATACTGCGTCAGTTGGCCAAGTGTTAGTTTAAGTTGAAAAAAAAAAGAGAAAACTAGGTGATGAAAGATTATCTACAATGAATGTGGTTTAAATCGCATGGTAACACTCCATAGACGCTCCAAGCAAACAGCTGACCAAGGGTTGATGTTTCATAAGACACCTAGCAGTTTGGTAAATTTGTTAAATGAAACACCAATTTTTAATTGATAATTGGTTTTAACGACTTGTAGTTGTTTCACACCTTGTGACCTTAAGTTGCGATTGTGTAAACAAGAATAAAGAATAAGTTGCATACTTCGTTAATACGACCTTTACAGTGATTTGAACAATAAAAAAGAAATAATTTTTAAATAATTTCGGTACTTGTATTGTTTTTTTCAATTTACATTGCATGAAAAGTCAAGTTATAAATACTATATGCCTTCGAATCATTATCGTCACCCACACATCGTCAACAACAACAGAAAATTGTATCCTCATCCCGGTAACCTATAGGTTTCTTGATTTTTTTTTCTAACCATTCCACATGATGTTTTTTATTTTATTTTATTTATTCGGGTCAACAACAGTTTACAATAACAGGAGTTACAATTCGCACCTCCGCTCAAATAGTGTATTAACTCATAAAATCACATTGTTGAAAAACAGGCAAAAGAAGTCGAACTTGTAATTTTTTTTCACTAATCGGTTAATAACTTAAAAACTAATCCGAGTTGTTAAGAACCCTTGTAGGATATTTATAAACTTACCATGTACTACAAAATTGTATACTCGGTATATTGAAATAATGAAAAATAAAATCTAGGATTTTGAGTTATGACGGTATAAGGTTAAGGAAAATGCAAGTTTTGAGAAAATATGTTTTTAATAAGAGACATTTGAAAATTAATGTGTGTAAATCAAGGCTTCAAAACAATAGCCATTAATTAGCTCCTAATAACCAGACGGTTTTCACTGATTATCTTGTAGGCAAAATAAAGAACTTCCAAAAAATCTGTCAAAATCAATTTTTCATTAAACTACTCAGTAATTTTTTTTTTTGAAGAATCATCTTTGTTGAATGAATTTACGCTTCCAATCATTATCTTAATAATCTAATTTTTTATTCTACCTATGGCACGCTCGAAACTATCAAAACTTAAAAAGAAAAATCACGAACAACAGCCAACAATGCCTTACTAACAAAAAATAGGAATTCTTTATGACAAAAATAATAAAAAAACCTTTAATAAATAATTCAGAAGCCAAATATGCGTTACATAATCATGACGATAAAAAATAAACAGAAATAAAATTCTCAAAATTAATAGTAGACAATTTTCAAACAACTAGATAGTAGTATAAAAAGACACTTAAAAGAACTTTAATGACACAATACAGCATCGGTAGAAAATAAATCAAAAATCAACACAAAATGCAACAATGGAATACAGACTTAGTCCAAAACAGAAATACCTAAGTCTATAAGTTAGTATAAAAATCAGAGTAAAAGCTAGGAATGTGATTGTTTCTTAACAAAGTCATTAAATCAGTCTTCTTATTTTCTTTGATTGGCAATTTATTGGTATAAGCTGGTTTGGCTTCGGGAATATTCGCCTTTTTATTTCGAGCTAATAAATTACTCTCGGACCATTCGGTGTCTGTATACGAGGTTTTATACATTAAAGTAGTTGGTCTATCTTTGGAGATTACCATTATATGTTTTTCTATCAATGAATGTACAGAATCACCCTCGTTTTGGGTATGCCCAGTGATTAAAAATTTGTGAGTGATCGAATTCAGCTTAAAATATTTCATTACCGCATACATGTATAGGCCAATTATGTATTTATTTTTATTTTGACCACAACAGTTGTCTGAATAAAATACTAAATCAAGAGGGTCATTGCCTGTACGAGTATTCAGTTCTTTTTCAATAAACTTTAATAAGCAGCTACCTATTTCATCCGCACCTCTTTTACCTTCATCCTCGTGCCAGAAATAGCAATCTGTGACGCTTTGGTTGACCACAGGAACACTGGCATTACTATCACTTCTAACTTGATGGCTTTTTCTTTTCCTTTTATTTACTTCTTCTGGTTTTAATTTGCTTACTGTAAAATTCATGTTATTAAGTTTGCTTTTATAATAAAACACGGAGACATCTCCCCGAGGTACCTGCAGTACAGCTTCAAGATCATAAACAGCAATAACTAGGTTTTTGTTTGTCTTAAGGTTTTCTTTATCTTTATTTTTCTCTTCTCTCGATAAGTTTTTCTCTATTTGATGTTGGTCATACTTCACTTTTAGTTTCAGTTTATCGTCTGTGGATGAGTTTTCATAAGCAACACATAGCTCGCACCTATCTTTTTTGGGTATAAAGAAGCCAATATTAAATTCACGATTGAAAATACGAGAGTACATGACATAATTTCCATATTTTCGTCTATCATGTTTACACTGATTCATGTAGTCCCGATGTAAATCAGATATAATTTTCCCCCCGTCAATATAATTTCGTGAAGTCTGCGCCCTTAAGTAGTGGCTTTCAATTTTTGGTATACTTTTTATATGCTCCCTAATATCATTTTTAACAGATTCGTCAACAGAAACATGTTGATTATGTTTCCCTCTTTGATCTTCACTTAGAAACCCCCCACACGACTTTTGTGTTACCGTTCTAATTGTTCTGTCGTTAATGTCCAGTGTATTTTTGAACATAGTTTTGCAAACCCTTTTTTCTGAGCCGTCAACTTCAAAATAAAAACCATAATTATTAAGTCTAGCTTTTTTAGCTTTTACAAACCGACACTTTACCTCTAGAGTCCTTAAATGTTTATAAATATATTGTCTCTGTTTTTCGAGATCTTGCAGGGACCAGTACGAATCAAATAACATCTGCCTTTTATCGTTTGTAAGAAAGGAACTGCATTTTAGTCTACAACGATCTCCACAACTCGCTTTCATACCTTTTGCTTCAATAACTCGACCCGATTTAGTTTTGTATGATAATCCTGAGTTTCGTAGCTGCTTTTGTATATTTTGTTTCCATTGACTCTTATTGCACTGTCTTTTACGTGAGGTTTTCTGCGGTAGTTCTTCTAGTTGACTGTCATTTACCTGTCGTTCCTGTAGAAGTGATGGACTCACTGATTGATTACGATTTTCGCTATCGTTATCCGAAGATAAAGACGAGGAACTAGAAGAGGATGATGTCGAAGTGGTCGTGCTAGTCGAAGATGACGATGATGAGCGATTATTAGTTGGAACATTTCTATTCTTGGATTTTTTACGACGAATACTAAAATTGGGATCCTTGACTGAGTCATCTGTATTCTCACACTCTGTCGATGACTCTCGCAAAGTAGAAACGTTTTCTGCATTATTTAGTTTCATGACATCATCATGACATTCTTCCCAATCATTGCAAACGGCAAAATCAGACAAAAAATCGTGCCTCGAGGTACTAGCTTGATTTTCTTCAACATAGTCACTTTCTGGCTTTTCTGTAACATTAAAAATGTACTTTGTTATTCTACTAATATTATATTCTACTACAAATAATCGTTTTCCACAAGTGTGGCACCGCTAATAGTTCAACGTAATAAAAAAAAGTTACATATCCATTTGACTGCCCGGTATGCCCAGGTTAAAAAAGTTTAGAGCATGTAACTAAACATTAATTCTACAAACAATATTAGCAACTCCAAAAACAGCGACGTACCCGTTGACATGTCTTCAGTTGTTTCCTTGGATTCAGTTAACAGATTCAAGTTGATGTTTGACTGAGATTTCTCATGCACAGTTTCTGTAATATTTCGTTTCTTGACCTCATTATTACGTTGAACCGGTGAATTAGAAACATGACTGACAGAATTAGACAAATAATCATCCTCCGGAGTTCTAGGCTGATTTTCCTTATCATAAACATTTTCTTGCTTTTCTGTAATTAAGACAGGGAACTTTATATATTCAACATTTTATGTAGGTACTTAAATTGTCATTTGAATTAATTGTATAATTTTGCCGTAATTTTTATTTTCCTTTCCCCTACGTTTGATTACAAGTGGAGTCGCCGGTCTACTCATTTCTTGATCCGTTAGATCATCAGATTCGTTACGATCAAGGCATAGCGACAACATTTTTTTTGCTCTGCTTGCCATGTTGTACAATGTTAGATTTTGTCACCTAGAGAAGGAAAGAAAATTTGATGATTTTCTGATTTAGTCACAAATATAATATATTATTACTGGACATCATTCCATACAGCGCCATTTGGCCCCAGAGTGAGCTAATTAAAGCTTGTGTTATGGGATACTAGACAACGTATAAACATACTTTTTTTTGTAAATATATACTTAATATTCATAGGAGAGAGAGGGCGCTGGAGTGCTCAAATAAACACCGCTCTGTAATAAACATTCGCGCAAAAATAATTTACTAATAAAATAACAGTGAAATTGTTATAGCCTAACGTAAAAGGTGATAACAAAGTGCCCCCATCGTTATCATAGTGAAATATTAAGAACAAAAGTGCAAAATAGTGTAAATAATCATTCCACTGGGAGACCAGATTTTCGAAGTGATTGTGAACTTATTCGCTAACTTGAATAAAGTTCCTGCATAACAAGATCCCGTACTTCACGGAAATAAACTTTCATCCAAAAAAGGTACCTTTTCAATGAAAATCTGCTATTTTTCAACTGGCAAAAATCGTTAAACAATAAAATTTCAAACTACCGGCCCCGACATATTTAAATTATTGACACAAAGCGCCATCTATTGGTGAGTAGATCGATTAATTGATTGCTTGACGTTACTTCTCAACAAACAGCTAGAGGGCGCTGATCTAATAGTATCTATACTCGACACTAGGAGGCGCAGATCTTATAGTATCTTTATTCGACACTAGATGGTATAACTTGTACAAAGAAATAACGTACTAGAAAATAAAATGGCCAGTAAAATGAAAACCATATGCGCAGGCTGCCACCATGAAATTACAGTCAGGCAACACCTCACTTGCAGAAAATGTGCCAAAACTTTTGATTTAGCTTGTGCCAACGTGCCTGACAAGCGATTTTACAATACGATGACTGCTGATCGTAAAAAATGTGACTGCTGATCGTGGAAATGCCAAGAATGCATTTGTAGAGAACCCAAAGGGAACAACACCAATACCCCAATTCGATCTGTGATCCCTGACCATGATATAAACTGTGAAACGAACATAACAATTAGACAATCCAGAACTAAGCGATGTGAAATATATACACAGGAGTCTTCATCTGATGATGAGCATACAGAAGGTGATAGCATTAAAGGACAAACCATGAACTCTCCTGCCACACCAACTATCAAAGAAATAACATCGGGAATAACGCTTGACCAAATTAGTCAACTACTGGATAAAAAAATGGTAACAAGCGAATTAAAAATCATATCCCTAATAATGTCAGAACTTCGAGCTCTAATACAGGAAGAAATACAAAATACCTTCAGAAATGAAATGATAAAATCCCTAAATAAAATTACTAGTGAGCAGGATAGGCTAAAAAGTGATCTCGACACATTGACAAAAAAGATTGGCCATATGGAAACCGAATATAATAAATTAAAAGAGGAAATAACAGAACTTTGTCGACAAAAGCCGGGCAATTTAACAACACCAACCCAAGAAACAACAATTTTGAAAGGCGAAAACAATAAGAAATTTGTCTTGTATGGACTAGAAGAAACGAAATGGGAAACGGAACAAGACTTGTATGATCGTGTAATAAATATAATTTTTGAAATTGTAAACGTAGATTTGAATGGATATATAGAAGAAATAACTAGATTGGGAAGAAATGGATACCGAAGGCCATTGGTAATTGAATTGTTGAGCAAAAAAATGACTAAATACATAATAAGCCAAAGTCGTCTATTTTCAAGATCTGGAATTGCGATTGCTGAGTTTTTAGATAACGACACCATCAAGAAAAGAAACGAATTGAGGAAAATACTTCGAGAAGCACGAAAAGACGGAAAACATGCCGTATTTAGAAACAATAGGTTAATAATTAACGGAAGAGAATACACAGAAGTAGAGAAAGAAGAATCCAATCAAAAATTGTCACAAAATTTAGATTTAACAAAAGAAATTACAGGAACACCTAAAACTGACATTAATAAAAAAGAAAAAAGAAATAAACGTTCCTTTCGAAACAGACCTTAATTCTAGTTTCAATGTCATGATACAGAATGTCCAAAGCATTAACAATAAGATCCCATTACTTGAAAGTTTCCTACAATACCATAAATATGAGGCAATTTGCCTATGCGAAACGTGGATCACAGAATCCCAGAAAGACCACATACATGTGAACGGTTACCAATTTGCAGCTAACTACAGTAGATGCCAGCGAAAAGGCGGCGGCGTGGCGATCTTGGTGCGAGATGGGATCGAGTTCACAAATAGACCAGATATAACAGATTTAACCATTGAATACATAATCGAATGCTGTGCAATAGAGCTGAAACCAAATTTAATTTTAATTAATATTTATAGGGGTGACCGAGAGATTGAACACTTCTTTACCTTCTTAAATAATCTCTTAACAAAACTTGATACATTTATTAACAAGAAACACATTATAATAGGAGGTGATTTTAATTTAAATGCAATAGACGATGCATCAAATCATTACAAAAGACTGGTGGACACAATGCTTGAATACAATTTACGACAAATAGTGAATAAACCTACACGTGAAACTGCTACAACTTCAACCTGCATCGACCTGATTTTCACTAATAATAAAAACTACACGGTAAACATTATTGACGAAGGAATCTCTGATCACAAATGCGTACTTTACACTTTTAATTTAAATTTAAATAGACACACCAAGTCTACAATAGTATACAAAAGAATTTTCTATAACGACCTTGACATAAATTCATTTAAATCAGAATTACGTACAATAGACTGGACTAATATAATACAATCAAACAACAACATTAACAAAAATTACAATTTATTTCATAACAAATTAAGGGAACTTATAGACATCCATTTTCCAAAGAAACGAAAAAAAATCACCAACAATAAAAATAAATCTTGGTTAACTAAGGGGCTAAAAACATCCTGCAAACATAAAAGAGTTATAAAAATAATGGTGA
>NW_020654901.1:0-11574 GCF_003589595.1 Hyposmocoma kahamanoa
AATGTAAACAAAAAATAGCGTGGTACCGAGGATACTTTCCTGGGAGATACCGTAAGTTATAGGAAGTTCTTCACTAGTCCAATTTTCAATTTTAACAAATTGATGTCGATTAGTCAAATAACTTTAAAAATTTGTAACTGTCAAGTGACGGGACGAATAAGTCCTGTGCCTGATGGCAAGCTACACGCCTGTCCATAACAGTGGCAGTGTCACACACACTGCGTCTGTCACCCTGAGACACAAAGTTGACAAGTCCTATGTACCTGTATTCACCAGCTCCTTTACCCTCCAAAACCGGAACGTGGAACATGCAGTCGAAACCGACTTCATGCAGCCGAGATCGTTATTATTATAACAAAAATGCGTGACTTCATTTTTAACTTCATGCAGTCGTGGTCTCGGCTGTATGAAGTAAATTACGACTTCACGTATTAACTGCAAATGTGCAGTCAATCTGTTAGCCTTTCCAGTTCTCCAGAAAAGAATTAGAATCTTGCATAAGATAACATATCATTAATGATCATTAGTGACTGCTAGTCTGTGCCGGGTAGGAGACCTGTGTTGTAGATCACCAGGCTCACTCCCTGTATTAGAAAACGTAACATCATGTAAAATGTTTGGGAATGTTTAAGTATGTACCAATTTTCCATCAGGTTTGTTCAGCCGCGGCATCGCATTCAGTGGTTCGGCTTTCACGAAATGGGCTCACCAGCACAATCCTGCTGAAAAGGCTAAGGCATTAGCCGCTGCTGTCGGGTGCCCGACAGAGAATAATAAAGATATGGTCTACTGTATGAGGAATCGCAACGCGGACATGCTTGTCGCTGCCCAGGCTGATTTGATAGTAAGGTTCACTTTACTCTGGTCATCAGAAATAACAAGATTTTATCCGTGACTGTAAATAAAGGTATGATTCTTTTAAACCACTGTCACGTAAATAAACTGCAAAAATATATTCCTATTTCTTTCTTAAAAACACGATACGGTAGGTATTTCTTATTTATTTATTAGATATAATAATATTTTGCCATCATGATTTCATATATTTTGTATGAAAACACTCCACGTTTATTAAATTTTGTATTGAATGGATGTTCAATTATTTTTTTGTGAAATCACTCCACTAGTTGGTTATAATTATTAATACAAAGATCGAACACTTGGAAAAAATTCCTTCGATCCGGCCGCATTCGAACTGACATCTTCTAGCAAACCATGTCAGACGCTATGCCAACTAAGCCTCGGAACGAACTAACGGACCTCACAAATTGTTCCATGTGCTAATTGTCGGGTCTTTACATTTGGTTTCCAACGACTTTTTTGTCGTAGCGCCATCTATGAGAAATCTATGAAACTATTTCGTCACTCAGTTAGGTAACTTGACAGCTATCAGCCCTAGCGACTGCATTAGTTTGTTATGAAGTCAAAGCCAGATAACCATTTATTCCATAGGTAAAAAATGTTTACACTTGAAAACGTCATTTTTAAGCTACTGCTCGTTCACTGTGAAGTACGTTCACTTCGCTGAGAAAAACGAGCACGAAACTCTAGGGATTGCTCTTGTCAAATAAACTTAAATGCTATGGAATTGGAATATGGAATATGGAACTTTGAATCAAATTTGTGTGGATTCTGGAGCCGTGTCGTCTTTCCGTATATCTTTATCTAACACGTAGTCTTCAATTTTGTAATATAAGTTTCAAATTAAAATACCTTTAATGTAAGTTTTAACATTTATACAGTTTCCCATAAACGAATCGTTTACCTTTTTAAACGAAATCGTGGTACCGTGAGTTTGGACTTAGTTCTAAAGTTAATATTATGAAAGTGGTACTGTTTATTTCGATACAGATATCTTGTAACAAATTCGTAAGATCTGCGGACTGCGTCTATAGCTCAGTTGGTTAAGAGTGGTAGACCTGGCATGACAACAGACGCTGGTTAGAGTCCAGTCAGAGGGAAGGAGTTTTTCTTTGTGTTCGATCTTTGCATTAACAATAACCTACCTTCTTGCTTTGTAATAGAGGTATCAAAACATTTTAAACCACAAAATCATGTCAGAAAATACATTCGTCTTTTATAATAGAATTTAATACGCCTTTTTTTCGAACAATGAATCACAGTTTGTGAGTTTTTAGTAGTTTTAAACGCCTTGTCGAACACCATTATTCCAAATTCCAGGAGTGGAAAGCGCACATGTTCACTCCGTTCACACCCACCATTGAAGCGCCGCAAGTGAAAGAACCTTTCCTGACCAAGTACCCGTACCACGCTGCACAGGCTGGATCCATGTATAATGCGCCTCTTATTGTCTCTGTCACGTCGGAAGACGGATTATACCCTGCTGCTTGTAAGAATTTAGAGTTTCCACGGGACTACAGAAATGTAAATAAATAGGCAACAGCGACCCATGTCAACAATGTTATATGTTATTGCTCCGAAACTGCTGTCTTAAAATGTTCACTTACTCTTGGAAGACTAATGTGGGATCTATCCACATTATTAAGAATCTATCCGCCGGCCGGTTATCCATCGAAATAACATCAGTCAATTACAACGTTTATTTATACTAGGTAGATACTGTACGAAAACAACAATAACACTAATGATAATAATTTATTTATCTAACAAAAAGGGCTCATTTGTGTTAATATTTACAAAAATAAAATATTTTTAATAATTATTATAAGCTGACAAAAATTTAAGTCTACAGATTTTGTTAATGATTTTTTACAAAAATAATAAATTTACCAAAAATAAACTTTTAGGTTTTTGTTGTACTGTCTCACAATTTTTAGATCTGTATTTGGTAGACGTGCAAACGTGCAAGTGTCCTCCGCGACACTCCACCCCCGTCCTGCACAGGGCTATTACCGTTTAGAGCGATCTATTTAAATCTTTTTATTTTTGTATGAAGGTAAAATCTGATGTTATTAAAAGTCGTGGAATAAAAGTATTTTAAAAATAACCCTGTAGGTACATAATCTATTTACATCCCACTTGAAATGGCGTTATAGTAGTCAATATAATCGCAGTCCATTCTTTGTACACTTCTGTCTGTTGGAGCTGCCATCTTGGTACACTAGGGATGTGCATCTTCAATCATATACTTCGTAAACATTTCCGACGCACTACGAAAGCGCGGCAGCCCCAACAACACCTAAGACCCAGCAAACTACAATGGGGAAAAAGCTAAACACCCAATGTACATTAAAATGTACCAAATATAACATCATCTTTTGCCACTAGAGGTACGACGTCAAATAGCAGACCTAGTATTTTTGCGAAAAATTGCTTCTGGTGCCGGGGAATCCCCGGAAATCGTGTCCAAGATTTCTCTTATAGCCCCATAGGCTTAATTCACTTTTGTGCGTACCTATGGCCTCTTCGAATTTTCGGCGGAACGCATATATCTTACGTGCAAGTAATAGCAGAATAATAGTTTTAATTTAATGCTCATTATTCAACTTAATGTGTGTCTATCGGTGAGGACCAATAACTGGCTCTCCATTATTATATCAGTTTTTATTCTGTAAGATAGCCGTTGGTCTTCCAATAAGTTAAAATAAAAATAAAATAAAATAATTACATAATTCAGGCCCAAGTGCGTATTATTAGGGCTAGCACGACAAGGCGCGACTTGCTCTAGAGCGATATAAACCGCGATATATTGCTATTCTCGCATAGAGGTCTCGCGTTTTATGTCCCTCGTGCTAGCCCTACAGTTTTGTATGTAAAACGTATTTTTGTAAATACCCTATGATCATAGAATCTAGCGCTATATTTGAATGCGATATTTTCTTTACAACTTACAGAGATAATATTGTCTAGGTCTGATTCACTTCAAATTATGTACATTTTGATGTAGGTGCATGGGGCCTTAGGAGGTTATATTTTTGGAGCTGCCATGTGGGTACACTAGGGCTGTACACCTTCTACGCATTGTGGCGTAAAAACAATCCACATAATGTGATTCAGTAACCATTCCTGACGCACTATGAAAGCGCGGCGGCCCCCACAACACCCTAAATGCGTTATTATGTTGGGCCCAAAGAGCACTGTAAGCCTTTCGCGTACAATTATTAACTGCCTCCGTAGCCGAATGGTTACCATGCCGGACTGCCACGCAGAGGTCTCAGATTCGATTCCCAGACCGGGAGAAATATTTGTATGGCCTACATTTATTTTTCTCGTGAGCTTGGGTGTAATTTGTGGTTTACTATGTGTGTATCCATGGCACCTGCGACACAGGGTTTTCGTAGTGCGGGGCTATGTTGAGTGTCTGCGTTATTATTATTATTGTGCAACACATTCTGGGCATATCCGAAAAAGAGTAATTTTAACTTCTCTTGAGCACCTTGCGAACCTATGTGCCACCATATTAGCCCTAACTGACAGTGCACATCGTTCCCTTTCAATGTCGACATCATCTCCGATGTCAGAGAGGTCAATCTTGCGCTGGATACCCAAACTTCTGCATTTTTTTAAAGGAACATGTACTAAGGGCACGTCATGTCTATGCCTGACCACAAAAACCGAGCCCTCCCTTTTTTAACATTATAAATGAGCCCATGAGACTCAGCATACATCTCACACATGTTAATGACATTTTACAACAGCGTATCAAACGGATCCCACGCTTCTGAAAGAGCTGGAGGATCGCTGGGAGCACTTGTCCAGCTACATGTTCGAATACATGGACACCTTGCCGCTGGAGCGCCGGTCTGTGGTAGCCACAAAAATCAAACAGAAGTACTTGGCAGACAAACCTGTTGGACAAGAAACTTTCCCGCAACTTGTTCAGGTAGAGAACTTTAATCTTAAGTCGGATATACCACCATAATATACGTAAGCACTTACTAAGATTTTAACATGAAGGTAAAAAAGATCAATGGGTCTCATCAGTTATCTTTTTTTTTATAATATTAAATGACGGGACGAACAAGTCGTGCGCTGATGATGAGGTACACACCTGTCCATAACCGTTGCAATGCCACTCAGTTTCAAATCAAAAAGATCTGAGAAGCATTGCCACTGCGCCCGTCACCTTGAGAGATAGGTTGACAAGTCCCACGTGCCTGTAATTTCACAAGAACCCTTACCCTTCGAATCCGGAACGCAGAAATTCTCACATTATTGCTTGACGGCAAATATAAGCATGGTGGCAGCAGTACTTCCCTGGAAGTCTTTCACAAGGAGCTCTACAGCTATTAAAATTAAGTCGGTATTGTCAATTACACCTACAGGTTTTTTATCTATCAGGCCCTTGGTGACCGTCTGTTCGTAGTGGACGCAGGCAAAATGGCTCAAGTTCATGCGATGAAATCCGGACAGCCGGTGTACGTCTATCGGTACTCATATCGTGGCAACTTCAGCCTTAGTGACCGATTGTCATTCAACAAAGACAATTACGGTAAGTACGAAAAAGAAAACAAGTTAATTGTAGGTTTTCTTGTTTTTCTATGACGTAAGTACTGTAAGCTGGGACGTAGCTTATGTTGCGTAGCGAGAGGTACTTTATAAATATAAACTGGGTTTAACTTCATAACTTGATATTTATTGTATATTTTTTACATGTTTATTTCTTGAGGCTACAATTAGATCTATCAAGATGTTCTTTCTTTCTATTCTATTTTTTGGAACACATTCTAAATACAAAACTATATTCATTCAGCCAGTAGTTCTACTCATAGAGTAGTAGAGCCTAGACTACAGTAGCTAGTATGAAAATATCTTCCAACTATATTATATATTGCTTTGTAAGATCCATCCAGTGTGCACCCCAGAAAAATGTTATCTACTCAGAAAATCACTAATATTTGAGCCTTTCTCTGTGTTTGTTCGATCTTTGTATCAATAATAAACCTAGTTAAGGCGCTACATTTTCGGCAATTTCCCCACATCTGTAAAGATATTTCCTGTTCTTTAATCGTAAATCTATAATCTCAGTACAGAGTACTAAAAAAACCGGCCTGAAAAGTACGTGGAATTACGTCTATTTGCTAAGTTTTATTGAAATATCCCCTAATTTGCCCCTATACAGGACTTGACACTGGAGATAATGATAATTGGTTCTCACTACTCAAAGTATATTGAGAGAAAAACGCCTTGAGTTGGAGAAATAGCAAAATCAACCATTAAAATAATTGCTCTTAAATTAAAGTTAGGCGCTATTTATAAAAATGAATCTTCATGCGTGAACAGCCACCCTTAAAAGTGGATGATTTTCTTGCGATAACTCCGGTATTTGTGAACCGATTTTCATGATTCTTTTTTTGTAGGAAAGGGGGTACTTCCATAGTGGTCCCATTTCATTTTGAAGAAAATCATCCACCTCTGTGGAGTCCTCTAAGAGTGGCTGTTCACGAATGAAGATTCATTTTTATAAATAGCGCCTAAATTTTACTAAGGAGCAATTATTTTAATGGTTGATTTTGCTATTTCTCCAATCCAAGGCGTTTTTCTCTCCATATACTTTGAGAAGGGAGAACCGATTTTTGTTATCTCCAGTGTCAAGTCCTGTATAGTGGCGAATTTAAGGATATTTCAATAAAACTTAGCAAATAGACGTAGTTCAACGTACTTTTGAGGTCGGTTTTTTTAGTACTCTGTACTGAGATTATTCATAAAGAAATTACTGTTCCTCTTAACATAAATTACATTTTCATAACTGTACTGTGACGCTAATGTTATTTTTTCTTACATTACATTATCTTTTAACTTTACAAACGAATAGTAGATATAATAAAAGAAAATAGATTGAACTATGTATGATTAGTTTGAGAAAGTAAGGCATAGATATGTGAGATACACGTAAGTGTATGTATATGTGAGTGTATGTATATCTTCTATTTATAATAATCACTATATTTAAATTGCAGGTGTAGGTCACGGTGACGATGTGCTCCATATCTTCAAATATCAAGGGATAACCGCCAACTCTATCCAGGATAAGCAGATGACTGAAGCCCTTCTTGCTATAATCTACAGCTTCGCGTGCACTGGGTAATTTGGAAACTGCGATAGCCTAGCAATAATACCAAAAGTGATATTGGATTACGAAACAAAATATTTTGTAATTATAATAATAATAATAACACACACACTCATTGCCCCGGACTAGGGAAACCCTGTATCGCGGGTGCCATGGACACATACATAGACAACCACAAATTACACCCAAACGCACAAATGAAATAAATGTAAGCCATACAAATATTTCTCCCGGCCCGGAAATCGAATTCGGGGCCTCAGTTAGATCCGAATCTGAATTTAAACCAGCGACTTCTGCATACAGAGCCTGACGTTCTTCCAACTGAGCTACGAAACGAACCAGCATACCTTACGAATTTTATTGTATGTGCTTGTTGCGGTTCTTAGTTTATGGTTTTTAACGACTTTTGCCGTAACGCCATCTGTGAGAAGTGATGAAAAACTTTCATAGATTTCCCACAGATGGCACTACGGCAAAAAGTGATTCGTTCCGAAGCTCAGATGGCGGAGTGTCAGGCACGGTATGCTGAAGACACTGATTCGAATACACCCGCATCGTAGGAATTTTTCTTAGTATTCAATTTTTGTATTATTAATTATAAACGTATTAATGAGTAGTAAATATTTCAGAAGACCAAAACTAGGCGACGATGGAGAATGGTTGGCAATTGCGCCTGGGTCATCAGAGATCAGCTACTTGGAGGTTTTATCTCCCAACAATACGTCAATGAAAACTAGCTCCGACTTCGGTCTGCGCTCCTTCTGGGATAGCCTGGATTTAATTGAGAATGAGAAATATCCGGACCATATTAGGGACGAGTTGTGACGATACTAACCTCTTTCATCATCATTCCACCTTTTTATCACCCTCTTTACTGGTGCCTGGTCACTTCCTTTTAAAATTTTGAATCGTTCTCGAATTCCCGTTACCTGCACTATTCCTACGTTGGTGGTGGTTCCATTGTCATTACCATCAAAATTTTCAAAACAAGAGGACGTACCTATAAATCATCACCTTCCTCATTTATCATTTACTATGGAATTATATGACATAGATATATAGGCCCTTTTGGGTTGAATATTGTATCTAATCTGTGTGGGGAGTGTTTTATATTAATTGTACTTTTTTATATCATTTTACTTGTTACCCTTTTATTTCGTCTTTTTAAAATAAATTCTGTGGAGCGAGCCTTCTGCGTTGGCATTTCGCTAATGCTAGACTACAGTGTACTGTAGTGTACAATGTATTTTTTTTTTTAATAACCCACACACTCAACATAGCCTCGCACTAAGGAAACCCTGTGTCGCGGGTGCCATGGACACACACATACACAACCACAAATTACACCCAAACTCACGAGAGAAATAAATGTAGGTCATACAAATATTTCGCCCGGCCCGGGAATCGAACCTGGGACCTCTGCGTGGCAGTCCGGCATGGTAACCGTTCGGCCACAGAGGCAGTTTTTTGTGTTGTGGAGGCAGTTTGTATAACAAGGGCGGTAAATAGGCAATTAAGATCACAGGCACATTCAATTTACTGGCCGAACGTTTGTAATTGCAATTCCGCCCGTGTGGCATACAATTGTTTTCATTAATACATGTGAGGAAGTTGAAAAAAAAAAAGAATTTTAGTTTCATGTTTGACGGCTACTCTGGTCAAGTGGCTTGCACACCGGTTTTCACGATGTCGCCATCTCTGAGGTCCCGGCTTCAATCCCCGGCCGGGTCAATATAGAAAACTAACTTTTCTATATTATCTCGGGTCTGAAGGCCTACTCTCAAAATATACAACCGCAGCTGCGTACGAAATCAAAACGATCCGTGAGCTGTCCGCAGTCCGTTAGCCACAACGCTTTCGTTTTGGGCTTCGGATCCCATAGACAATAACGGACCGATAACGCGAATGGTGAAATAGGTTCTTTTACATGCTTATACAAAAATTGGCTTTAGTGTTGGACCATAATCTATCGAAAAGTCATTATCGACTTGGAAACGTTTAATTAAAATCAATATTCTATTTGGGAATATTTTATTTCTTATGGGAATATCCGGGAACGTCATTTGAGAATTTATTATTTTGCATTTATAAATGCTCAAATAGTATATAGTGTAAAAAGTGAATTTGTGCTGGAAAAAATATAATTTGAGAGTATATTAAAAAAGCGAAAATTTTATAATATTAATCTGACCATCGCTATGCATTTCCAACCTCAAGATTGATATTAGAAAGAAATTTTTCAAAGGTTTTCAAATAGTGTGAGCTTTTTGTATTTATGCATTGGTACAGAATTATAATAATAATAATAACATTTATTTCACAGATTGATAGGTACAATTTTATGTTTACCGCGGTCCCCACACTAGGCAAGCCTGTATCGCGGGGTCCCAGACATCTGATTTACATAGAAAACATTTATTATTATTAATATCAGTGAGCGGTTTAAGTAAATCTTTAACACTTCAATTTATTTTGGAAATAAATAAAAGTTACGTATATAATAGTAGTAATATTATCGACAATAATTAAATCAATAATACTGTTATCATATGTTTATTTGCTTAAAACATGGTTTAACAGAATATGTATAAATAAATTAAAAAGATGTGTCGAGAGACAGTGTTAGTACAAACATGTTCGGTATGTAAAAATAGCATGCAAATGTCTAATTGTATACAATGTCAATTGACTACTATTGGTCGAGCGCCTTCGATTTGTACAGAAAAACAGACACCTCTCCGAAGTGAGACAAGTGGTCACGAGCTCTATACACTATACACATTGGCGCTCGCCTTCACTCGGTCAGATAGGAATATGACACCGAACGATGGCAAGGCAAGGCAAAATACGTTGATAATTAGCGTTCTCTCGGCAACGTTGGCCAACATGTCACTGTGTTGTTGGCTTTAGAAAAAAGTAATTTTTAGTAGTTAGAGATGTCAGTGGGACAAAATCGGAAACGGGTGGATAATTTTATTTTCAGGAACTAAGAATGCCTAGTAAATGAGTCTTGTTTAATCTAAATTAATTATAAAATTATGTATCGACAAACCTAATGATGGAATTGTATTATCATATAATCTAGTTACATTCAAATTTCTGTTAAATTTTGACTCTTCAAAATGCAAGCGAGCAAATGAAGATGGTCTTTTATCCTATATTTATATTCGGTAGTCATAGATTTACAACTATCCTTTCTTTCTTGTTTCATTTGTAGGTTAAATTGAAATAATAAATTGAATAATAATAAAATAATAAAAATCTCGTTATGGATTGTTTTAATAACAGACTATCGATAATATGTATGCTTACAAGAACAACACTATCACAATATAATCGTTAACAACAATCATCAAAATATTCAAACAAACAGGCTATCTAGAGTCACCAAAGCAAAATCTGGCAAGATTTATGGATAAACAACTTAAATAAGTCTAATTACATGTGATATTTGGGCTATTCTGTGATTTATAGCCAGAAAAATAACACATGCCTGTGCAATTTAACATTCGTTTGGTTTTCGCTTTTGATATTGTTCACATCACTTAATGGTGCAGCGACTCATTTTTATTAATACATAATTGTTCTCACTGTCAATATTTTTGTCCATTTTATTACAATTCATGCGAATAATTCAATAAAACACTTGGTAAAACATTTGTTTTGATATTTGATGTACTACTTCCCTTTGACAACGGTATCATGTACTGCGAAATGGACACAGTTGACATTTAAGATGACGTAACGTATTTTCGATTCCCGTGTTTCGCACAGACCAATGTAATGCTATCTCTTTAGGCTTACGACAGCACGCAGTAGTTAAACAAAGACAATAACATGTTTATGTTTTCAACGTCGAAATGCATTATATCGACGCCGTGTCGACGCCGGAAAGAGATCTTGTCGTATCTCGAAAAATAGAAATTTACACCAAGGCCGAAAAACTATTTCAAAAAATTATCTCTGTTTAATTTGAATTAGTAGAAAGTCAATCACAAAGCCAAATCACATCCTAAGGGCGCGTGATTACGCTAAGAAAATCGCCGGGTCTATGCAAGAATTCGTGTCGTTTCTACACACGAACTGTGTACACAGCCTCGGCGCCGGACAAGAAAAAAATCTTGTCTACCCCCGACTCGACGCGCTCTGCTGCTATTGCATAGGGCGCATTGTCAGTAAACGAATGTTTATGCGCGTGGACTGATTTTGCAAAGTACCACTGTTGCACCACTAATTTCATTGCAACTAATAAAATGCATTATTTATTTATAAGTTTAGTAGAGGAACGACCCGTATTGTGAAACAAAACCTTAGAGATTTATAAAGATAAACGACGTACTTTTGAGGCGTGGAGAGAAATATTTATTATTCTATACATATAATTTGCAATCACATTTATTTTTTATTAGTAGTCAACATATTTCTTCACACAGTCGGTAGTAAAACGACACCTACCCGAAGGCATTCGTATCGTGTACATACTCATCATTTTCTTGTCTGCAACAGACACGAAATATTTTCGTGGCTAGATCCGACAAAATTCTTGTAGTGTACAAGGCCATTCTCATCTTTTCTGTTGC
>NW_020654902.1:0-15202 GCF_003589595.1 Hyposmocoma kahamanoa
TATTCTATACTTTTGATGGGTACATTTGGCGCTATCGCTAGTATATTTAGAAGGAAAATTTTGTAATTGTAAGTAAAAAGATATCTATGATGTTTTGATTTTTGACCTTTATGTTTAATCATTCTACGGGATCCATTCATGTAATAAGGCCACATCTGTAAAATTACAACTTTTTAGAAGGACGGTATAAAAATTCTATAGTCTGTCTTTTTTTAAGATGACACTTTATTGCCCAAAAGTGTTGCCCGCTTGCAAACAGCTAGTGATTGCAGTCGATTAATATTTCATCGAGCATAGACTGAATGTTGATTACGCTTATGCAATAAAACGTCTAACTTGTTCATCATCAATATCGGCCCATTATTCGTCCGAATTCTGGGCACAGGTTATTTGAATTGTCAATTTTTGTAAGTTCATTACATTAAATTCAGAATTATGTTCATTAAAAATACAAAAAGGATACATAGTTTAAAGTTTTTGGTTTTTATTTAATATAGATAAACAAACTGGCCTGTTTTTAATATCTAAAATGTATAAGAATAAAAATTGATTTAGATACTAGTAGACTAACTGTCAAATTACGAATAAAGAAGACAATAAACACAATTAGTAATCATTCGAACGTTTAATATTCACGATTTAAACGTTTTTGGCAAAATTTTACCTTTTTCAGTATTTATCGATAAAACTGTCGACAACATCTACATGACTATTTAAAATTTTATGAAAACTGGTAAACCTGCAAATGTCATTTTATTCAGTCTTAAAAAAACAGATCATACGAATACATCCGAAGTTAGTCCGTTCCTTTTTGTGCTTAAATAAGAGGGTTCTTAAAATTTCACATATACATAATTTGTTTCTTGATAAAAGTTTTTAACCGGCTACAAAAAAAGGAGGAGTTTCTCAATTCTTTTCTTTTTTGTATGTATGTTACGCGATAACTCTGGTATTTGTGAACCGATTTTCATGATTCTTTTTTTGTTGGAAAGAGAGTACTTCCATAGTGGTCCCATTTAATTTTGAAGAAAATCATCCACCTCCAAGGGGGCTGTTTAAGGATGAAGATTCATTTTTATTAATAGTGCCTAAATTTTATTATAAGGAGTAATTATTTTAATGGTTGATTTTTCTATTCTCCAATTCAAGGCGTTTCTCTCTCGTTTTTTTGGTTTTTTTAGTACTCTGTACTGAGATTATTATACGTGTGACATGTGGCATTATTATACCAATGGTATGAAGTTCAGGTACATATACTGAGCCCATTCCGATCTCACTGTCTTTATCTCTCCGTTTTTTTTTTTTTTTTTTTTTTTATACATGACAGGCAAATGACTCCACTCCACCTGATGTTAAGTGGAAAGTGGTATCCAAACGCGAAGGAACCTAGTTTCTCTTTCTTTCTCGACGTCATCCCAATAGGTACTGTCTGAGGCTCATTTTTATAACACTTTACTTGATTTTTTTTAACAATAATTAATAATAAAAACGCTTCTTTCCAAACGCCATGGGGTGGCATCAAACAAAGATAACAAACACTATAAATCTTATGACGTTGATAACACCATGATCTTACTTGTCTTTTAGGGGAGGGGACGGTTTTGATAGTTTTTATTATGGTGGTACAAATTAGATGTTAGTGGGATAGGTCTATTACGTGTCTATTTCTAAATAAATTTTAGAAGTAGACAAATTTAGCATGTACTAAGAAATGAATAATTATTTAAATAAACTAATTAATTGGCTCTGTGGCCGAACAGTTATCATGCTGGTCTGCCACGCAGAGGTCCCGGGTTCGATTCCCGGGCCGGGAGATATATTTGTATAGACTACAATTATTTATCTCGTGAGTTTGGGTGTAATTCGTGGTTGTCTATGGATGTGTCCATGCCACAGGGTTTCCCTACTGCGTGGCCATGACTGTGTGTGTTAAAAAAATTACAATCCAATATTATAAAAGCGAAAGTATTCTGTCTGGTATTTTCACACCTAAACTGCTAAATCAATTTTGATGAGTTTTGGTATAGACATAGGCGGGACCCAGGAGAAGGCCATTGGCTACTTTTTGTCACAAAAATAAATCTTTAAGGGGTTGAAATAAGGTATGAAGTTTTGTATGGAATACTAATAAAACTATAAAAAAAATTACTGATTCGATTGATTTTTTAAATATAATCTTGTATTACGGAAACGGAAATGTGTATTATTTGAATAGCAGATGATAAACTAAAAAAAATGTTTGGCCTTATATTTGAATAAGCACGTCTTCCTGTTTTAACACAGTGCTATAGTTGTAACATTTTGGAAGCCCCGCGCTAATGACACCCTGTGTCGCGGGCGCCATGGTCACACACATAGACAACCACAAATCAATCCCAAATTCCATTTATTTGCCACACGCACAAAAAAAAAACATATAATAAAACATGCAAATGGAAAATGCAACATATAAATAGTAATTTAAAACACAAAACTGTTTCTATGGTCACAGATGTGTGGAGAGGATTCTGAGTTCTGTATTTATGCTGTGCAAAACTTGGTTTGCACAACATTGATTTTCAGTCAAAACTTCCCTGGCGGGAGTTTCGGTCTCACGCTTGTGTGACAGGTAATTTATTAAATAAAATTAGCACAGACCATTAATTGAGCTATTATGAGGACCGCGAAAGTTGTAAAGAAAACAAAATAATAATAAAATACACAATAAAAACCGATAGCGATTGTTAATTTTAAAACAGAAGATAACATTTCCTTAAATGGTAAAAAGCGGAATAAAAAAAGAAAGAAAGAGTATAAAAAAATGTTTGAAGTTAAACAAAAAAATTCATAGATTTCTCATAGATGGCGCTACGACTGAAAGGTCGTTGAAAAACCAAATACAAAGACACAACGCATGCACATAGAAAAATTCGTGAGGCCCGTTGGTTCGTTCCGCGGCTTAGTTGGTATAGCGTCTGACACGGTAAGCTAGAAGACGTCGATTCGATTACGGCCGGATCGACGGAATTTTTTCAGTGTTCGACCTCTGTATTAATTATAACAAAGTAGTGGAGTAATTTCACAAAAAATAATCGAATATCAATTCAATAAAAAATTAAAATACAGCGAATAGCGACATCTCTCGCCAGGACTGGTAGCTGTAAAGGTACTAACTGGGCGATAAATCTTTCATAGATTTTTCATAGATGGCGCTACGACTAAAAAGTCGTTGAAAAACCAAATACAAAGACACGACACAAGCACGTAGAAAAATTCGTGAGGTCCGCACGATAAGCTAGAAGACGTCGGTTCGAATCCGGCCGGATCAAAGGATTTTTTCTGAGTGTCCGATCTTTGTATTAATAATTAAAATAACATTAATAATATACGTTTAATAAAAGTTTCCTGGGACATACTTTCATGTAAGGTTGTTTACACCTAAACTCACGAGAGAAATAAATGTAGACAATGCAAATATTTCTCCCGACCCGGGAATCGAACCCAGAATGGTAACTGTTCGGCCACGGAGGCAGTTAAGTATCTAGTAGTGAAATGGAACGTGTTAAAAAAAGTGTCACTGTGAAGTTTCCCAAAAGACAATTGTCTATGATACGACTACGCTTGACACTATGTATATATAAGTGGGGTCAGTTGCGATTCCACCCCTGTATCGAGGATGTTCCAAGGATTCTTACGGAGCGTTTCGTTTGTACATTTATGTTGTGAACGGCTATGGAGTAGAATTCACTGCCTGCAGTTCCCTGAACTGCATATTTCAGGGTGACAGGTGCATTGGCAGTCCTCTACAGATCTTTGCCATTTAAGACTCAATAGCACTGCAATTGTTATGCATAGGCGTGTCGTTTACAGTGTTACTTAGTAAAACTGAAGCTTTAACTTTTTGAAGAAACAAAAAACTCTTACTTTAACAAAAATTTCTTTTCCCGTTAAAAAGGCGCCTTGGCGACATTTAAATACAACATTTATTGGCACACAATATACCGGTTAACTGGTTCACTTGTTCTACACATAGTTTTTAAAGTAATTTACTACATTTTGTGATGCCCCTCACGATATGAAAGTTTGTTAGTAAACAAACTCATGAATGCTTGGTGTGGCTTTTTTAATTACCTATGAATTACCATGACCATCTACATACATTCTTCACATAGCCCTATTAAAAAGAAACATCCAAATAGATATATATATACATATGTACCACTATTTACAGTTAAGATTTACAAAATACAAGTTAACCATATTTTGTATTAATTTGCTATTATAACAATTCTGTTACATTACATTAAGAAAATTCTACATCTGGCAACTATTCTGACATTAAAACAAACTAAACTGTAACTTGTTGAAACAAGGTTGATATTTACATGAACGCTATTTAACTAGAACCCATTTATTCCGGCTTCTCGGCCGCCATTTCTTTAGATGTCATAAAGCGTGGAATGGAAGCGTGTAGATTTCATGATAGAAATACACTTTATTACGCGTTTAATTTTGAATATGTTTTTAACCGCTCACGCGATACATGCAGCCGTAGACGCATACCACACCTAGAGGTGCCGGTGATGATTTTATACCGATTTATCGGATTTCGAAGTTATAACAGGTAAAAGAACTAATATTAATTGCTATTTCGGTAACTACTCTAGCAAACCATAAAGTTTTTAATGCCTGGGTCTGTCATTTAAAAAAAATAAACAACTTCAAAAATACGTCACGACAATCGTGTGTGTTATTGTTTGGGCTGGTGATTTCGGTGTTTATTTACTGAAAACATACCGTAAGTAGCGTTTTTTAAGTTTACCCTGAATATAAATGTTTATAAACTATACTTTAAGGAGTAATTTCATGGTAAACGTTAGAACCACTCAAACGGAATATTATCATATTTATCCAAGTACACCAAAAATTTCATTAGTGCTTTTTAAGTGCAGGATTGGCGGTGTATTACTGCATTTTATTTGAGATGTTTTTGTTGGTAGTACGGAGGGTATTTATTTAGCAATGCAAAATAATAATTTTTATTTATAAAAACTTGTATTTAAACTGAATTCTTTTCTATTTTGCGAAACCAAATAGCCGCCATTTTGCGGTAGGAGGAGCGCATCGAGTGAGCGGTTAAGTGTTTAGTGCAATCTTTTGGTAATACGCGGAAAATTTTAGGCAAGGCGGTGGGAATCGGTCGCTTACCACCAGGCGAATAAAAAATAAGTATTGTAAAGATGGCTTTAAAAATATTGACTTCAAGTTACCACATACTCGCATTAACATTTCTACCCTCCTAATGCTTAACCCAAACTGATCTCTGTTTTCAACACAACAACGGGACCCTATAATTAGGGTACCGCATTGTACAGAATCATTTATTACATACGAAACCCACCTGGGCTCTGATGAATTATGCAATTATTAGCCTAATGATTTACCAAGAGATCCGGTGTAAATTATACACCCACCGGCGCTCTTATTGGAATAAAAAAAGTGTGAATATAAATAAATAAGCAATTGTTTCTTTTAAACGATGGTTGAAACCTATGCTGTGCGTTAGAGACACCGTGTGTCTTTAGGACACGTGACGTGTTAATATCTACAAATCTACAAAACTGTCATACGACCTTCTTAAAAACAAGTTTCTTCACGCGTAAAGAAAGAATTTGGAAGCAACGCAGAGCGACGACGGTAGCTGGAGGATCCGATGGAACTAGGAGCTGGGGGACATTGTGTCGGAACCCAATATTATCGGAGAAATCAAGTCCGCTAGACTCCGTTGGCTCGGACGTCTCGAAAGAATGACCAGTTTATAGAGTGGTAAAAAGGGCCTACATGAGACGTTCTAGTGATCAACGACTGGTTGGTCGTCTCAAATACACACGGAGGCATGAAGTGGAGAAGACATCCGCGTCCTGCACGAAGAGAATTGGCAGGAAATTGCACAAGATAGGACGCGCTGGCGCGAGCTCATATTTGAGGCCAAGATCCACTTCGGGCCACTGAAATAGCGAAGTAATTTTTCTTTCTATTTACACTTAAATTGGAAAAGCAATATAAACAAAACGACCTGAAAAAGTTTACAGAATGTGAAAAATCAGTTAACGGAAAGTGGGGACATCCTATAAATCGGATTCGACACCTCATTTTCCACTCTTAAAGGTGAAATATTTTTTCAAATTTGAATGGAACCATTACTAAGGTACCTGTAACAAAAAAAAATTTTTTGTAACAAAAAAGGATCATCGAAATCGGTTCGCAAATGTCGAAGAAATCTTGTAACACACGAAAAAGAAAACTATAGTCCAATTGAGATCGTTCTCCCAGTCCAGGTCAGATTTCTTTTCCCAGTCCTTTGGTTCGGGCTTTCAGAGGCGCCCGTTAGAAATCTTGGAATTATTCAGACTCCTCATGTTAGAGCTTACAAAACATTTGTTTACATTTCCCATATTTATTTATTTATAGTCTTATTTAATACATTAATTTTACTGTAGTATTTTATTTGTGTTAGTGTATAATTATTTACTTAATATTATGTATTCGTGTGTACATTTGATATAATAAATTTATTCTTGTAATTATTGAGCATGTTACACTCAATTTTATGATTTTTTTAGATTTTATTACTGACTCAGGTGCTAACTTACCTTTTAATTATTTAAAGGTTAGCGGAACAAATCCATTTATGGGATAAGCTCGCCTTTGTAAAATACCGCTGTTGTACATACCGGCACATCAAGCTACACATTGACGTATCTTGTTCCGTTGCAATGGAGGCGATTTTCGAACAAAAACGTGTAGTCTGATGTGCCGTTATCCGTACAATAAAGTGTTTAAGTACATAACCGACCAGACTCGAAAAAAAAAACAGTTGTTTTGGGGGATTTACTAATGATCCGCTAATTATGCCGGTGTGTGTAATTTGTATTGAATAACATTGTTAGCTGATACTTTGAGTGCAGTTGAGGTGGTTAGAATAATTATAAAGGTTAGTTGTATTGAATTAGTTTGCATAAAGAGTTCCTGTTTGCGTGTTTTATGAACGGAACTTTGACGATAAAATGACAATTTTTTTGGTAAAAGTATTTGAAACTCATGGCACGTTTTGATAATTTATATAAACAGGGAACTGACTTGATGGCCTCGAAGAGTTTTTCAAAATATATTTAGTGATCTAGACTGACATGAATTCATAATACGGTTTCATAGTCATTTTGAATCCTCAGAAACCCATGCGCAACGATGGGACATACATGTATGGGTTGACAAGTGTGCCGCCCGCATCCAGCAGCTGCCCACCTTTCTCAGGTCGTTGTCCTACACGTCCTACACTACGTTTTCCTTGACGTGGTCGCCATTCCATAACAAGTCTGCTACATCGGCGATCAACTCACTGTTAGTAATAACTAATAATAAATAAATATTAGACAACATCACATATGTATGTTGCTCTGATCCCAAAGTACGGAGATAAAGCACTTGTGTCATGGAAAACGGAAACAACGACGGTACCACAAACACCCAGATCATAGACAATATAGAAAAGTTGCTTTTCTGCATTGACCCGGCTGGGATTGAACCCGGAACAAATTCGTGAGGTCCGCTGGTTCGTTCCGTGGCTTAGTTGGCATAGCGTCTGGCACGGTTTGGTAGAAGACGTCGGTTCGAATCTTTTTATAACAAATTAGTGTAGTAATTTCACAAAAAATTATTGAATATCAATTCAATAAAAATTTAAAATAATTACAATTTCCAATTTTACAAATTAATTATGTCAAGAATTGTAAAAAGTGCGTCATAATCTTTTTCAATAACGTAAAATTATTGTTCTAAATATTCATTCACATTGTAAAATTTTATTACAATTTACATGGACATTTTTCTATTTTTTTCAACATTCTAATTATAATAAATTGAAACAGTGTTAATTCAAAATACAGTACTTTAGCAGCTGTACTTGCTAACTAAACGGCAGCTTAGTGACAAAATAATTTTATGAGATATTTTATAAAATCCTAACTCAGTTTTATCGTTAGAGTAAGTGCCGTTAAGTCGAACACTATTTTTAAACTAGAATTTTGTAATCTATCTTTTGCTATTTACAACAACTGTTTGACCATTTGTCACTTTACCGCGTTTTAGATTTAAAGCTTGAGTAAACTGCCACTGTTATGGTCAGGGTTGTCGCTTACCATCAGGCGCACGACTTGCTCGTCGCGTCACTTAGTCTATATTAAAAAAATACAGTCGAGTTTATAAGTTTTCGCGATTGTTACGTATTGGGAATGAAAGTAAATAGTTTCCTGTAAAGTGTGACCTGTAAACGTGAAATGCTTAATCCGCAAAGATGTGTAAGACTCTTGCTCAGCAGTGTAATAATGTATACAGGGTGTAATAGTTAATCCTAATTTTGTTTTTTTTTAACAATCAATTTAATTTTTTGTCTTTGTTTAAGAGGGAGCAGAGGAAAAATTCGTATTCTTCGATTTTATTTTAAAGGGGCATGTCCACTTTAAAGTTAAAAATAAAATATTGTATGAGTAACTACACGATATATTCAAGCATAGATATTAATGAGAAACATAAAACAATAAAGTTTCCTCGATAGATAAAAATCACGAAATGACCTCTAATTTTCACATTTTTTCGATTTATCCTCGAAATGCTACAGGTTATTAGGACAAAAATTAGATAATTAATTGTATTTATGCATGATCGACAACTGTCACTACGGATTTGTTTTTAATTCCTTTAGTTTTAGAGTTATCCCGCTAAAACGAATTTGGTACTTTTAATGCGCAAAATTCAACATCTCCTGTCGCATGTCACGCGAACTTCAGGCATATATTTGTTTCACAAATTTGGGCGGAGCCAACGTCAAAACTTTTTTGGCATACTTCTCTTAAATTCAGTCCTATTAAAAACATGTCCGAGTTAAAGAAAAGCGGGGCGACTTAACACAAGCGTTTAATTACTTAATAGGTTGGTCGCAACCACAGATAATGATGACTGTATTTTGAAAATGAATCTATTCTATCGGATCTAAATTGGATATATTTGTTTTTCTACTCCTTTCAATTTAATCTGTCAATAATTTAATAAACCATACCACAAAGGCGCTCTTTTTAGTTCTGTCTCAAAATTCTATTGTCTATTGTACTCGACACTGAACTGAAAAGTTTAAAAAAAAAGAACGTTGTATTTTTGCTAATTAAAATATCAAAATATGACGCTACTCGTAAACGCTCTCCTGCCTCCTGATTGCTTAAATTGGCCACAAACGTAAAAAAAAAGATTGGTTAAAACATAAGCTATAAAAATTCTCTTTCTTTGGCATTTTTGTTTTATAGCGTTTGTTTGGCTTTCTTTGAGATTGTTATCACGGATTGTTAACGAAATATACATTGAATATTGGTTTTGTTTCATTATTTACTCGTAGAAAATGTATTGTATGCAATCATTACATAATTAGGTCTTAAAATCCCGTACCTTATTAAGTAACGATTGCATAAAGTACTATTTTTCAAGGAAACAGCAGTTTTTAATAGCAGTAGAGGTCCTTGTGAAAGAATTCGTCTAGGGCAGTACTGCCACCTTACGTATTTCTGCCGTCAAGTAGTAATGTAAGCATTATTGCGTTCGAAGGGTTAACGGTGCTGTCATTGCTTGTGCCTGCTCGGTCTTTAGAGGAAGCCATCCCAATTAGTTCGTTCGGATAAATGAGCTAATTCGGTCTTTTAGTTCATTTTCTTCTTTTAGTTCCTTAGTTCAGTGGGATCTGGTAATTGGATGGCAATAGGTATCATTTCGGTCTTTCAAGGATACGGAATGCAATTATCCGTACGAATGATTTGTACATTTAAATAGGAATGTTTTATTGTTTTTTTGTGTAACCAACCAGTAATATCTAATATTGATACCAACAACCCTATTCTAAATTTACGAAAATAGAACATATTTCAATATGTTTGAGTCAGCAAAACAAATGAAAAATATGCGAGACAACAATTTCATTTCTCACTATAATATAATATCTTTGCCGCAACGGTATTCTGACACAGTAGTCTTTTTAAGTGCTCCTCGAAAATTATTATTTTGTTGTGTAAATATTGCAAGTTTTTTTATTCAATTTGTAAATTAATTGATTTTAACTATTCAAATCATTAAATAATCAGTTTTTAGTGCATTAACGAGTGTATTTTTAATAGATTTGAACAAAAAGTGCAAAGGGTCGTGTTGCCTAAACTACCCGCGAACGATTTGTGTGCTCGCGCTCCACAAGTGAAATTCGCCGTTCCGCTGCTTCTGTGCGTGTAGCCTAAGTGCGATAATTGCGTGCGAGCCCTTGCTTTGTGTGGTCACTCCGTTCGCTACGTCAACCGACAAAGAGCATATAACGCAGACGCGTCACGTACAGCGCTCAACCGCTCAGAGGCTTATATTAGAGAAGGAGTAAAATAAGACATTTCGGCAATCACAAATTACATATAAATATATTTATTCTTATTTTATTATTACAATGAATTGCTTGGCTTGTAACGGTAGGATAAACAGAGGTGAGGTATTAACCTGTGCTACCTGTAAAGGCAACCATCACTATAAGTGTTTAAACATGACGGTGAACACCTATACCGCCATTAAACATAACTGGGTATGCCCTACCTGTACTATGGGAGTAAGATGTGTCAAAGGCGACGAAACACCAACCCGTAGGCAATTCGAGCAGCGCCCGGCCAAGACCGATGACAATCTGACTTCCAACAGTGCCTCTAATAGCGCTGTAGATGGAGTAACGGGTTCATTGAATATTACAGATGCAAATATTTCTGACGTCTTACAAGAACTACGAGCATTTAGAAGCGATTTTGTCGGCATGAGGTGTGATATCCAAAAGGTAACTAACAGTATACAAGAATTAAACAAAAAATTTGCCGAAATGGAATCGCGCTTTAGTAACATTGAAGACAGATTAACAGCCACCGAAAACAAGACTGCTCTGATTCCTAGGCTAAAACAAGACTTAGATTCTGCTAAAAGTTCAATATCGGTTCTGGAAAACGAGTTACAGCAGCGGGATCAATTAGGTAGGATGAACAATATCGAAATATCCGGGATACCTACTACTGCTGGTGAAAACCTCATGGGTATATTACGGGCCATTTCAATTAAGATTGGGCACTCACTGGACGACCGTGACATCGATGGTGTCACGCGTGTGCGAAGGTTCGAGGCGGGTGTGTCTGGGGAAACAAGCAATCCGCGTCAGCCGGCCATTATTGTAAAATTTACTCGACGGCTGTGTAAGGATGCATTTCTCGCAGCGGTGCGCTCGCGACGTGGCCTAACTACTGCTGATGTTGGTCTCTCGGGTCCCTCGCTAAATCTGTATGTATCTGATCATCTCACCCCTCAAAATAAACAATTATTAAAACGTGCCAGACAGATCAAAACTGATTTAGGCTATTCTTATTTATGGGTTAGAGATTGTAAAATATTGATACGTAAAAACGAAAGATCATTCAAAGGTCATTGTTATTAAGAACGATGTCGACATATCAAAGTTAAAGTGACTCTTAATCTATAATTTTATATACTTAAGAGTTAAACAGCCGCATTTTAGGTTTTCTACCGTGGCTGATAAATTCATGAGTTACTTTGCTGTGATGTGTTTATACTGTATTTGTGATTTTTTGTTCAGTGATGTGGTTAGAACTATTTTGTCTATTCGTATGCAAAGCTCTCGTCCGCCAAAATATTTATATTCAATTATACTTAATAACATCCCATATTTTAATTTAATCAATCCTAATTACTATATTATATGTCATAATCAAATGGCGAAAAATAAATATGTGTTTATAATAATTAATCGCAATGTATCCGGAAGCTAAACTTCTGTTAGGTTACTATCAGAATGTAAGGGGCTTACGTACGAAATCTCATAATTTTCTATCCCAAATAGCTGCGACTGACTACGATTTTATATGTGTGACCGAAAGCTGGTTGACACCCGATTTCTATGACAGAGAATATTTTGATAGCAGGTATGTAGTGTTTCGCTGTGACCGCTCGCATGAGGAGAGCGGTGCGACGCGTGGCGGCGGAGTGATGGTGGCAGTGCGCACTAAATTGATGCCGTTGCGTCGTAACTGGCCTACCCCACCGCGCGCCGCTTCCGACTGCGTTTGGTTATCTATACCTTTAAATATAGATAATAAATACCTAAATATCGCCTGCATTTATATACCGCACGGGCCGGGGTACCGTGACGCGCTGGAAGGTTTTTTTAATTGTGCGAGTGATATATTTAATGATCGACCAAATGACATATTTTTGATTGTAGGCGATTTTAATGTTTCTGAAGCGGTGTGGCAGGGGACTCCTACCTTCAGTAAATTGTTGCAAAAAGGTGGAGACTTTGCTGTAAAAGCATTGAGAGATTTTTTAGCGTTCACTAATTTGCAACAGTTTAATGGTGCGTATAATGTCAATAATCGAATCTTGGACCTAGTGATGAGTAATATTACTTGTAAAGTCATGAGTTGCTCTCAACCCTTAACCCAGGAAGATGCCCACCATAAGTCAATTGAAATTTGTTTGAATATTGATAATTTTAAAACTTTGAATTCATTTCCTACCTACAGTTATAATTTTCATGCAGCAGATTTCGACTGCCTTAACAATGAACTGAAAAATATAAACTGGCTTAAATTATTTGAAACTTTAAACTTAGATGAATGTGTATCAAAATTTTATGAAATCTTAAGAAATGTTATTGCGAAATTTGTTCCTCGAAAAATTATCAGATCCTCGGAATCCTGCCCTGTATGGCATACTAAGCCCCTAAGGAAAGTCTTGAATGAAAAAAAGAAATATCACAAACTATGGAAATTATATGGAAATCCCTTGGACTATCAGTGTTTCAATATTTTGAGAAGAAGAGGTAAGCGAATGGAAACTGAATGCTATAATAAATACATACAATACACTGAAAACAAAATTCAAACAAATTCCAAGTACTTTTGGACCTACGTTAAAGCTATTAAGGCTACCAGCGGGCTACCGCGGACGATGTTTTATAATGGGAAAAGCAGTAGTGACGGAAAACAGATTTGTGACTTCTTTAATGAACACTTCCATTCAGTATTTGTAAATAACACTAGTCAATCACTACCTAATCGGAGGGCTATTCCTTTGAATTGTGTTTTAGATATTGGTTCGGTGGAGATTAACCCTGAATTAGTAAATAAATATTTGAAAAATCTTGACGTTATTAAGGGTGCTGGGCCGTGGCATACATCCTCTGTTTATTCGCAGGTGTGCGGATACTTTAAGTTTTCCACTAACTTATATTTTCAGATTGTCTTTTGACAATGGTTACGTACCACAAGTTTGGAAGTGTGCTTGGATAACACCTATTCCTAAAGGTAAGGCATGCGAGGAAGTCACAAATTATCGGCCTATTTCCAAATTATGTCAGTTTGCAAAGATACAAGAAAAGATTGTTACTGATCAACTATTTGAGGTTGTACAGCGCGTCATTGTCCCGAACCAGCACGGTTTTTGTAAGAAACGTGGTGTCGAAAGCAATTTGATAACATTTACAGAGCTTATATTGTCAGCAATGGATGAAAATACTCAAGTCGATGCTATATACACAGATTTTGCAAAAGCGTTTGACAAAATTTGTCATGATACACTACTTTTCAAGCTCTGGCAACTCGGAATCCATGGTGACTTGTTTCGTTGGATACGTTCATACATAGGGAACCGTAGTCAAGCTGTTGTACTGTGTGGTTACCGTTCTGCATATAAAAATATTCCCTCTGGGGTACCCCAAGGATCTCATTTAGGACCGTTATTATTTATTATTTACGTTAACGACTTGACAAAATCCATTAATCACTCAAATGTGTTACTATACGCAGATGATACAAAGATATACAAAATTATTAAAGACATGAATGATTCTGCGTTACTACAAAGTGATCTAAATGATTTTGTTGAGTTTTGTAATAGTAGCAATTTATTTTTGAATTTAAATAAATGTTTCGTAATTTCTTTTACAAGATCAAAAAATCCAATAGTATACCCATATAAAATTTGTGGCCACGATCTGGATCGCGTTAGTGAAATTAGGGACTTGGGTGTGGTAATGGATTCCAAACTTTCATTCATTCCCCATGTAGATAAGATAGTCGCAAATTCTTACAAATTTTTAGGATTCATATTGCGTGTGGGAAAACCTTTTAAAAATGCTTCTACTTATAAACTGTTATTTAACAGTTACGTGCGAAGTAGACTTGAATTCGCAAGTCCGGTTTGGAATCCTCACCAACGGGTCCATCAAGATAAAATTGAAAAGTTACAAAGAAAGTTTGTAAAGTCCTTAGATTATAGAACCGGTAATCAACACATAGATTATGAATCTTCCCTTGTATTTCATAAAATAAGCACCTTGAGACAACGTCGCGATATCACTGATATCACGTATTTGTTTAAAATATTGCATAATATGGTTGACGCCCCTGTTCTATTGGAACAAATTTATTTTCGAGTACCGCGTAAACAGGAAAGAACAAGCCGTAAAAAATATCTTTTCGCCTTAAAATCAAGTAAAACTGGCTATGGCAGTAATAGTTTTATAAAGAGAGCATGTGCCTCATATAATAGACAATTAGGTAGTATAGAATTATTTAATATATCGTTAATAAAATTTAAAAACCACATCACTGACCTTATATGTGCTAATGTTGACTAAAATAGTGTAGGTAATTGTTTTTTGTAATTTTTGATTATTCTTTTGTATTGCTTAACTGGTTGTTTGCTACTTTCTATTATTCGTGTACTTATTATATTAGTAATATAAGTCCTCATAGCAGCGAGTGCGCCGTTGTTGTGTCCTGAGTTTTGTTACGTCATTAAATGGAGTCAGGAGACCTGTAAGGAACGAAATTAATAATTAATATTTCACAACATTACCACAAAATAAGCATTTTTCCCGTAATAATAGGTAATCGAAACACGTTCTATTCATACCTAAAGTTTCTGGCCTTCACGCCATCCATTCATATTTTTTTTTTTTATGATGAAGAATTTAATATCTTGCTATAGATGACGATCATATCATCATCATCACTGTCCTTGATTCATACAATTATAATTATAGGTGTTATTATCTGAAATGCAATTTATTAATATTAAGATTTTATTTTCA
>NW_020654903.1:0-12184 GCF_003589595.1 Hyposmocoma kahamanoa
AAGCACGCCAAGAGCCTCCGAAAGCATAGGGGAGAGTGGGGGAAATACGAACACCTAAGGGAAAACTTAAATAAAACAATGGAATCAGATCACAGACTTTCATTATTTCTTTAATTATTGAGTTTACTTATTTGGCTAACGAATACACTAATCAACATTCGTATTTTCTTAATAAATGGCAACACTATGAAACAAAAACATAACCCTTAGTGTTCGGCTTTACCCGACAGATGTCGGGTAAATACGAACATTAAGTGGGGTAATAACGAACTAACATTATTTACGACAGAGATCACATTTAAAGCCCAACTTGACTGGCCATCAGTACAGTTTTCGTGAGCCCATTTTTTGCACACGTAGCACATAATCCAGTCTTCAACGGGGGGATCTATATACTTATCCTTACAAAAAATACAAAAGTAGTCTTCATTTACGTTTACACTTTTTTCTTTTTCTTTCTTATTTTGACCAGAGTCACTAAAGTCTTTTAGGTTTTTGAAATTATTTAATACTCTTTTAATCTCTTTGTTCGAAGGTTTCTTAACATTACATTTCAGTCTTTTAGTTTGAGCTAGTATTTTAGGTTTTTTTTCAGTCTTATTCTTGATTCCTTCCACCTTAGCTTTTTTTCTGTTTTCCTTTTCTACTAACTGATCTTTTATAGGTGTGCTAGTGAGAATAATAGATCTTTTCTTCCTGATATTACGTTTTGATATTTTTGGAGAAATAATAGGTAATTCAACAATCTCTGATAGAGAAACTGTATGAGTGCTTGCATCATCGGTTTGAAAATTAATAGGTTCTTTATCAGTAGCATAGATGTCTTGGTCTTCAACACGACGATTTTGAGCTGCTGCGGTTACTTCGACATCACTGTAAGTGTCAAGGGGTGAATTGACAGTATTTGTAGTGGAAACCTGGTTATCAAGATCTTCATCACATTGTACTTGGTCTGCTGCTGTAGCTATTTCGGCATTACCTTGAGCATTAGAAGCTTGTTGAACGTCAATTGTTTGGTTATTTGAAGGCTGAATATTCGTTTGAATGTTTTTTGTTGGATTTATTGTTTCTTGTGTGGTATATGGCGGAATTGATTCTATCTCAACGGGGCGCAAAGGATATATTCCAGCAGCTCTAAATCCACTCGCAGCTTTTTCAAGGTTACTGCAACGATTAAAAGCGTTTGTAAATAATTCGACTATGTCATATTGTGTAATAGCCTGTCCAAATCTATCTGCCATGTGGTTCTCGCATTCTTGATTGTATGCAGTCTTGTTACGGCCAAAATATGTCAAGTCCAGTGGTTGAAGTCTGTGTGAAGTGTGAGGTGGCAGAGTTAGCATAATAATTCCATGATCTCTGCAAAGTGTGAATGCTTCAAGACTTATATGACTCTCATGGTTATCTAAAATTAGCAATACTGGGTCTTCTTTTGAAGGCTTTGAATAGGAAATAAAATGGTGTACCCAATCCACAAATAGGCTTTCATTTATCCACCCTGAGTCTGACACAACTCCAACCATATTAGAGTTACTACCTTTTAGTAGTTGTGGATTCATACGCTTCCTTTTAAATATAAAAAATGGCGGAATATATTGGCCGGCTGCACTAAATGCACAAACAACTGTTGTAGTAGACCCCCTTTCAGTACTTGTTGCCTTACCGACCTATTTCTGACCTTTTACTGCCACTATTTTCAGATTTTTTTGGACAGTTGATATCCCTGTCTCATCGACGTTAAAGATTTTGTCAGGTTGGATATGATGTTTGTCTTGTATTGCCTTTAAATTATCATAAAAAACTTTAACGTCACTTTCATTGAACGCAGTAATACGGTTCAGAGAAGTCGCCTCAGGTGTCCTCAGAGATATGCTGGGATGCCTTTTCATAAAATTGTAATACCAGTCTTTTCCGGCTAGCTGCTTCACTCGGTCAAAATTGTGCGAAAGTTTGTTTTTTTCAGCAAACTGGTACGCGATTTGGCGAATCTTTTTTATTGTTAGGCCATAATACAGCTTACTGCATTTTATAATATAATCCACAAGTTGCGTTTCCTGATCGTCAGTAAATATAGGCTTTCGTCCAGACCTCGGCTGTTGTATTACATCTTTCTTCAGATGGTCAAAAATTGTTGTTTTTGGAACATTATAAGTTTCAGCTGCCTTGCCGAGGCTGAGTGTTTTGGTTTTGACATCTTGTATAGCCTTTTTTAAATCTTCTAAACTGTACTTACATTCGGTCTTTCTTTTATAATTACGAGGCATCTGAAACAATATAAATAAAGTTGAACAGGGATCCAACTAAAAGTTGTAGGGTAATGGCAAACGTTCGAGATTGCCCGACATGGAGCGTTCGCCTTTACCCCGCGGATAGAAAAAAATAAAATGGCCAAAAGCAAATTAGGTTATATTTCTATTGCCTATTGCGTCATTGTTTTTTAACTGGTTAATATATCATCATTCCACTGTGTAAAGGCTAAATTATAATTGTAGATAGAAATAAAGCAACGTCAACTTGAAATTAGCAAAAAATTACATCAAAAACAGACAAAATATAAAAAATTGCATACCTTGACAAGTGCGTGCGTCCGCGTCTCCCAAGTTGTTGACTGGCACTAGAGATGGCGTGACCTCCAAAATGGCGTCAAGCAAAATATGGTTATCTCTTTCTAACATATTAACGGTTAAGCAGAGCTCGCAGGATTGTAGAAAATGTATTTGGTATCACAGCATCTGTGTTCACAGTTTTACGAAAACCTATGCTCCTTCAGCCCGAAACCGTGGAGACTATAGTTATGGCTATTGCACACTTGCATAATTTTTTGAGAAACACGGATTCATCTAAAAGCTTGTATGCACCCCCTGGATCACTTGACAGCGACCAAAACGGAAGATTATGTGAAGGTAGTTGGCGGAGAGATACTGAAATGTCATCTTTACTTCCATTGAATAATGTACCCAGAAGGGCTGCCTTAACAGCAAAACAAATTAGAGATGAGTTTAATGACTATTTTATGAACGAGGGTACAGTTTCTTGGCAGAATACATGTTAAGTTTTTTTTAATAAAGTCGAAGGAAACTAGTTAAATGCAGTTACCTCTGTGTTGCGTCGTTTCCTTGGATTATTTCGATCTCCTAAAAGTGCCAGCGCCTCATAAGCAAACCATGTACTTTTTTGCGTTTCATCCGCACCTGTAAAATAAATAACAATAAATACATAACACAACAGTTTTAAATAAAGACAAAAGACAAGGACGGAAGATCATATAATAGAAGTAATAATTGTACTAATAGCAAGTAAGTGATAATACCTAAGTAAAAATTAAATTAATAAATAAAAGTATGTAATATGTAAAGCAACAGAAATTTATATTAAAACATACCTTTTCCGGAACTATGACTCTTCTTTACTTTTCCTTTTTCTCTTCGATGTGAAGCAAGCAAACTTATCATTTTGTTCTTGCATTCTTCTATATCTCTTCCCAATGAATGAGCAATATCACTCCAAGCATCGTGTTTCAGATTTTTTTTATAGTAATACGGGTTTTTTGGATCCCAAATAACTGGTTTTTCTTGATACAAACTAATAAGTTCAAGCGATTGTTCGTCACTCCACATCTTGAACGTACACACGACACAACCGTCACGAACGCTGTCCAAACGAGCACTGCGAGCGCCTTTGTGTTCGCGCGAAAAACCGACAGCCGATGGATCAACCGCGAGCGCCACGCGAGCGTTACATGTAATGCTTGTAGTGCCGTCCACACGTACAATTCGTGTTACATTACACGGTGGATTACATTACACGTTACACTCGTCTGGACCCGGCTTAACATAGGGGTGGAACGCCAAGCCTGCGCCTAGTCCCCCGATGATGGAAAGGGGAAGCCGAAATTAAATCGTGTAATTCCATGGCACACTCTACGTGATATATCCTGTAAAATAACGATAAGCAGGCAATTTTACGCCGGTGTTCAAGGCTCTGCAGCTTCGCCTCCACTAATTCAGAGTCACCTGTAAACGTCTTGGCACTGTTGTCAATTGAATCCAAAGTGGCCAGTTGATATGTAGCAGAGCCATCCCAGAGATGGCTGCAGTACTCTATGCACGTTCGGACTTGTGCTTGGTACAGCTGAAGCAACTGTCCCGGTGTAAAGTAACGCCTCACCCTGGAAAGGATCCCAAGCTTCCTTGCTGCATTTTTGGCCGTGGATTCAATCTATCTGCCGAAGTTCAAATTGGACGACAGGTCCATTCCAAGTAGCTGGAGACAATCGGCTATAGGGATATATCCTATCACGAAAAGTCGGAGTCAGCTCAAAGGGAATCCGTTTTGTGGAGAATAGACACGCCTGCGTTTTGGTAGCGTTAAATTTGACAAGATTGGCATTGCCCCAATCGAAGACTGGATTTGCTCTCCACTGACCCCCTTACATTGGTCAAGTACCTATCTACAACTGTGCTGTCATCAGCATACGCAAAGGTAACTGGAATTAACATATCATTGATATGCAGCAGAAAGAGAGTTGCAGACAGTAGGGAACCCTGAAGAACTAATCTATCGCCATACTGCAACTGAAGCTGTCAAAGTTACAAAATAGGCCTGCAATAATTCCGGATGATGTTTCCAGATCAGTTAAAAAATCTTCTCGACGAATTGCCGTTATTGGTATTCCCAAATCCAGCTTCGGAAATGTCTGTCTACCGAGAGCCCCATTTTATCCATGAAACTTGTTTGTACATTTTGCTTTGTTTTTTCACAATTTTTTTCTGTTTTTTGTGATCTTGAGGTTTGATTTCTTGCGTTTTCTATGTCTTCGCTGTATTTTTTTGTTGTACTAACACATTTTAGGCGTAGTGGCTGGTGTCGTGTTATGTGAGCGACGACCGCTAGAAAATACGAAGCGATTGCGGGTACGACTGGCTCTGTTGCCTGTAGGAAGAGGGGCTACTCGTTTACCTAATTCATACAAGGTGGCCGGAATAGTAACGTCAAGAAAAAAAAAATTTGGTGCCTCGTATTGAGGGTATCAATCATCCCCATGTTATGTTCCGCGATTTTTCGTAGTTTTCGAGTTATGATTTTTTTTATGATTTTTTGGAAATATATACCGAGTCGGCTCAAAATTTTGTTTTTTTGCATTTTGTACAAAATTTTTTTTGTAACTCAATCCTTATGAATTGAATTGTACTTTAACGCACAAAATTATCAAAGTAGTACTGTGGGCCCCTTCGACGACACACACTTGAATGAGGATTATTTAGGACTGTAGAGAAAATACCTGGTTGAGAATTCTTCTTGAGCTTCTTGATCTTGCTTGGATCGCGGTCAGATTTGGAATGCCGTCCCAACTCTCCGTCTTTTATATTATTGTTGGCCTGCCGTACCGCTCGCACTCTTTTCAAGTGTGCGAGCGGGACGGCACCAATGTAGGAGCGTGACGGGAGAACTATGAAGATTCCAAGCAAGACCCGCCTGCCTCATTTATTTACCCAAATTAACATAATTAAGAAGTGAACGTAATTAATATGTACAACAATAACAAATCACATAATAAATCACTTGGGCGCAAACACGTTTTCGTCCTGAACAAGTACTTGATAGGCCATTATTCGCTGAAATCAGCCTTTAAAGATACTGCGGTGGAAAATTCCCAAGATAGTAATTTGATTAAAAAAAAATTAATTATTGCATATATCATCATTCTTAAGGCTAATAATGATAGAATGTTTATAAACTAACAAAAAATAACTGTAGGAAAGCTAAGGTTTAGACATTTTAAATTTAATTTAATTTTACCATAAACGTTTTTTGCGGCCTGTTTTCGAATATATGGTTGTACTTTATCTCTTTTTACTTAGAATAAAAATTTGCTGTTTCTCTCACTCTCTGGCTAGAACCGGTGTAAGCTAGAGGAAACAGCGAGCAACGGGAGTCAACGCAAACAAGAATCACTTCAGTCGTTCTCACCTTGTGTTTACTGAGACTCGTGTCGTTGTTTTATCACTACCACTACGCTCGCTTTGCCCCTAGACCCTGCTGCCTACTTATTTGACCACTTTGTTCGTTTATTGGACCAAAGTCCAATAAAATATGCGAAACAGGTTTTGCATAGTGATTTCGACTTTGTTTACTTCGAAGTATTGGAGATAAACTACACGTTAACTGAATATGCAGAAATGCATTATTTTTATGGAGTTGCTAGAGGCAACGGCCTTGAAGCAGCACGACTGTATCCCGATCAACTTCCGACGCCGAGGTGGACCACAACCTCCGCCACCAGCGTGCAAACTGCTGGAAGCTTTGATTGGTGACTCATTTGCGCCGATACTAAGTTATTCTTGCCAAATCACAAATAAATGCACAGCCGAAGTAATATTCAAATGTAACAAACAATCGCCGTTATTGAAGTTTCGTTAAAAGTTAGGTAAGTAAAGAAGCAAACTTATTTACAAGAGAGAAAATTCAAAGTGAATTACCAAAATAAAGAAGAAACTACGTAACACACCGTATTTTCTTTCATTGACTACACCGGTTTTGGAAAGTATTCTGAAAATGGCTTTTGAGAGACTCACAACCATAAGTAGTTTATAGGGATAAAATGAAGATCTCCGTTTTTAAGTTGCTTTCTGGCTCAATACCTACCTTTTCTTAGGCTTTGGAGGCAAAGACACAGTTTGTAAATAGCTGAAGAAAATTATAACTAAAATTGTCTCTAAAGTGAAATACATTAACAAGCGCACTTACCTTTCCATGAAATCCACCAACAATTTGAATTGATTTCCGCTAGTCCTTATTATTATTATTAATTCGATGGATATCAGTTAATGATGTTTTCAACTTTTGAAACTTGCATTTCACGCTGAAAAACACCAAAATGGATGACAAAGTGTAACCAATGTAAAATTAAAATGCACTTCCATTCGGTAGTGGACGCACTTACAGTTGTCTTTTATATTTAGTCATATTATCTTAGTTAATTGATAAAATTTTAATTTATAGTTGTCTTTTATATTTAGTCATATTATCTGAGTTAATTGATAAAATTTTAATTTATTGATACGATACGAGGTTATTTCGAACGTATGATTCTCTCTCCGTCTCTTGTAACTAATAAGAAAGAGATAAATAATTACATTAGGAACGAAGTTCGTATCTTCCTACAAGAATGCCAACGTGATGGCATGAATACTTTACCAACTGTCAAAGCTATCGAGCTTACTACAGGAAGTATAACATTTGGGGAACCATGGTATAGCAAATATCGAAAACTATTCGATGCGCGTATATAGTTAAGTAATTTACGTTACCATAGCAACTCATGGTAGAGGTACTGATCATGTGTTTACACGCTAGGAGGACCGTCCGAGTGTCATCGGAGTGAACTCGGTCCGAACCTACTCGTATAGTGAAAACCCGGTTTAATATTGTGGCTATTTCGTAGCCACCTCTCTTTCCTTCGATCTCTCCCCATATGCTACAGAACCCATTTATGGAACTATTGTCATGAACGCTTGAATTCTACACAGTAAACTTTCGGGAATAATAATATAATAGCTTTCTGTTACCGCGTCAGGTATTAAGGACCTTTTGCAAATCAAATGACGTGCATAATAATATGTCAGGATTCCTCTTATGAAATTCATGATAGCATTCCAATCTCTGCTTTGCATCTTCTTTTCCTTATAAGTGACTTTATTTCTCGATCAGCTTTTTCTTTACCTTCATATGGTAAACATTTGACACATTAATCTTTTTTCAGCACGATAAAACCAAGATTTAAATCATTGTTGAATTTATTACTCAAGACATACGACACTCGTTTGCTGACGCGATCTTCCTCGTAAATTCGATAAAGATTTTTAATGTTCTTGAATCCGAACTACTTATTTATCAACCGACTAATTACGACGATGTAAGTAAAAGTATATTAATTTAGTAGAAGCATTTGTACCACTTCTCTGGAAAGAAATTGTTTGTTCTTCCTTATAGTTCTCTAACTGGATATATAGATAATTTAGATTCTCTACGTTCTTTTACACTTTCTATTATATAGAATTTCTTCCAAAATCTTTTTTATCCTGAAATAGAAGTAAGAAACTATATTCGCTGTCTTTTTTACCTCTCATTTAAGCTATTAAAATGAAGCAGCACAGATAATCAAAGTCAAATGTACAGCCTATATGATGCCACTACCGTGGAATGGGGTGAATTTGATCAACTTTAAAATTAAAATGTATTTTACACGAAATAAAATGGTGGCGATCAATGTTAAACTATGATAGGGGTTACTCTGATATTTTTTGCGCAATTCGGAAGTAACCCCACTATCGCAAGAAATTTAAACAAAATTTCAATTCGTTTGTAGATTTAAGATTTATATGTTATTTATGTTTTTGGGGTTACTTTGATTTTTTGTTTGTCAAAGCAACCCCAGGCATTTTACCAAATAATCATATTTATTATGTATTGTATTATTTAAATTACTTACTTAAAATTGTATATAAAATAAAAAGATGTCTAATATTTATTTATTTAACCAACTTTATTACAAAATAATCTAGTTTGTTTCTCTCTGTGGTCATAATTGCTCAGTCTTTAATAGTATTAATGTTTAGAAAACATAGTTTCACAATCATCAACTTGTAATAAGTTCAAAAATGTAGCTTATAATTTAACAACCAGTTCTTTGTACGAGTAAAGTTAAAAAATTTGGCTTATAAAGTAACTAATAAATCAAAACAGATACCCAGTTAAACAGAGATTCTCTTCCTTGAGATCAATCATTTACATTTGATGTTTACTTTAACTACTTAGAGTTCTTTAATATTAATATCATATGAAAACTCAACATAGTTTTCCTTTTCCACAGGTTTTGGCAAAAACGTAATAATGTCACAGCGATCAATTTCTTAAATATCTTTGGGTATTCTCTTAAACATTCTTTCGTTATTTTAATGACTTGAAGCTTTCAACTAGCAAAGAATCTGTTTGTGTAATTTGGCACACATACACTTCTGGACACATCTATTGGCCCACCTTAGAGTTTAGGTTTCGATGGCCCCTACCGAAATATGATTGCTAGATTGAACAAAAACTGTTGATGCAGTTTTAAACCTGATACATTTTACCATCTTTTTCGATCGTATTGTTTTAAATTTGAATTCAGAATACCATACGACATGGAGCTACGCCTAACAAATCGGATATGCGCCTTGTTAAAGGCAATTGATTTTTGAATAAAAAACATGTTTTATCAAATAAAGGTTTAATTTAATAACGCGTGTTGCCTCCATGGGCATCTACCACAGCTCTCATACGATTAGGCATAGAGTTTATCAACCGCTCTATGAAATTTTGAGGGATCATCTCCCATTCCTCTTCTATGGCAGTTTTCAACTCCTGCATCGTCTGGGCAACTGGCTGACGAGGCCTAACACGTCTTTTTAGCTAGTCCCACATGTGCTCAATGGGGTTAATATCTGGGCTTCTGGCTGGCCAGTCCATAACTGTGATGTTCACATCCCGAAGATATTCCCTGACGATGCCGGCCGCATGGGCTCTTGCATTATCATGCATAAAAAGGAAATTTGGGCCCACATAGTCCGCGTATGGTATCACGTGAGGTTCTAAGCACTCACGAATGTACCTTTCAGCATTTAATGTTGGCAGCCCATTAGCTGGCTTGTGTGGTACCATATCGCGTTCTTTTAACCTTCTCCGAACAGTTCGAGCGCTCACAGATACTCCGTGGAAGTCGCGAAGTTGGTTTTGTATCTCAATGGAGGTAAGGTGACGATTTCTCAAGCTGGTCGTCATGATGAATCGATCCTGCCTTTCAGTTGTGACCCGAGATCGTGGCCTTCCTTGGCGACGAACAAAGCCGCCAGTCTCTAGGTACCTCCGATAAACATTTCGGACCGCAGATCGACTTAAATTAAGTTGAGCACTCACGTTTCTTTGGCTGTGTCCGGCCTGAATAAGTGCCACAGCTTGGGCGGCGACTTCAGGTGAAGTATCCATAGATTATTGATAGAACCTCACCTTAATGTTAAGAATAAGTAATGTTTGTTGCAAAACCAAAGATATCAATCACTTTTTCAAGAATTAAATCCAAGTAAACCAATAAAACTAAGTTTTCTTAGTATTCGATTGTTTGATATCAACAAACAGGCTCCAAATTGTCTTTTGTTTCTTTAAATTCTGTATTCGAAATTCAAAAAAAGACTATTGAATGAAATTGTGAATGTGCCAGGTTCAAAACTGCATAAAAACTTTTTGCTCGACCTAATATAAAATTTTAGCTAGGACCAAACGAAACTGAAAATACAAGGTGGGCCAATAGATGTGTCCAGAAGTGTATTAATGTTTGCTTGCCACATCTAATAAAAAATTTTACTATAGTATTTCCAACCATTTATTTTCTCGATGACAGTTCTCGTAGAACGTAATTGTCTACGTAATGCAAAAACTTATCTTTTAAATGCGTGGTATAAAAAATACGACAACTAACTAATCTTATTCCATGATTCCACTTAAAACTTATTGAATACAATTTTAGTCCTTAATTGCAATGGCTTTTTTATTAAAACGAAAAAAATACGAGCGTTTTTAACACATTTACATTCTATAGAAGCAAAATAGTGGTGGGAATGAATTTGAATCAGAAACAAAATCATAAATAATCGTTTGAGATATAGGTATTAATGAAAACAATACGAACAGCTTATTATTCTTTACTGTCAATAATCAGAACTTGTTTCATCATCATCATCGCTTGACGAGCGCTCACTAACATTTATAATAAACTCCTGATCTTCTAAATTGTCGAAAGCAAGATGTCGTTCCCAATCAGTAATTATAATATTTTTTGTTTTTTGAACAACGTCTGCCCAATTTTCTGTGGAAACTTGAGCACAGGCATTTTTTAATAAGTCCATCATTTTGTTCGCCGTGAAAGGTGGACTTGTATTGTGTCGAGCGGCGTAGCCTTTAACTTGTGCCCATATTAGTTCGATGGCGTTGTATTGGCAATGATAAGGCGGAATTCTAATTACTCTATGGCCATATTTGGATGCCATTTCATCGATCACGTACCGCTTGGAAAAGCGCTTTTTTGTCTTTAGTATATTCAGTAACTGTAATATCAGCATAGAGTTATCAACATTTTCTCCGTGTCGATTTAGCCAATCAATAATGTCTTGCTTTTTGTTGATCTGCGACGGCATTTTGTCAACTTGACGAGAGTGGTAAGATGCGTTGTCCATTAATATAATGGATGGTTCTTCAAGCAATTGTAGCATGTCTTCAAACCATTGTTCATAAACCTCCGCGTTCATTTCCTCGTGGTACTCCACCGTCTTTTGTGACTTAAAAGCTAACAACGCATCAGACACAAATCCCTTCGAAGACCCTGCGTAACAAATGATGAGGCGTTCTCCTTTTCCCATCGGTACAGAACCAGTAGAAGCAGCGGTGTCATCAGTCCAGTTTTTAGTTACTGTGTGGTATGCATTCGACCATGTCTCATCAGTGAAAATCACATTTGACCAATCTTCTATTCTTTTTGCGTTACTTAAAAAGTTGCAGCGAGCCATAGCAACGTCGTGACGTTCCATCAATATTTTTCGTTTGTCGGCTTTTTTATAAGAGAAGCCACTGTCTTTTAACACTTTAGCCAACGACGACTTTTGTCCACGGAATAATTCACTATCTCGCAATGACGTGACAAGCTTTTTTAGGATCGGAATTTCTTTCCGTAAATAATAGTCGTATACATGTCGACGAATAGCGTCAACGTCAAAGTTGTCCTTCGATGTCACACGTCGAGGCTGACGTTTTTTCTTAGGCGTACGAAGTTTATTCTCCTGCGTACCGCTGCACATAGATCGTTTTTCAGGATTTAGGCGGCCAAAATTATTTTATGTGATATTTATATAATAAAGTAGTTACATAAAAAGAATTCAGTGTAAAAAAATAATAATTGTTTATTTGGCTTAAAACACTACATTTATTATTTATAAATGATGCATCCCCAGTAAGTAATTGATAATACTTGTGTTGGAGCTGTCTCGCTCGTAATCTAAATTTTTAACAATGTTGAGACTCGTTTACAATATGAGTAATAATAAAGTTAGAAAAAAACAATTAATAAAAAAGATAACAGAAAATAACTTATAAACTA
>NW_020654904.1:0-13477 GCF_003589595.1 Hyposmocoma kahamanoa
TAACCTAAACCAACAGGAGGAGCTCCAACCAACTAGCAAATGCAAACAAATTCGGTTCATTCACTATTACACCTAAACACTACTGGAATTAAATTAATGATACATTACACTCAGTGACGTTATGTCTGAAGTGTTTATATAAAATGAACATTATGCCATCGGTATATTAGATTGGAAGTTGTTATATCAATCGTCTATTATACCCAGTGACTTTATATCATGCAACAATATGTCAAATGTCTGTATACCATAAACTAATTATATCTGTTGAGCGTGATATCGACTAAAAATATGTCATTTGTTGTAATATATTACGAACTGCACCCTTAAAATTTGTTGATTATGATAAGAATTAATGCCATATCCCCCGTATCCACTATATTTGGCCCTATTTCACTTTTTTGTCAAATTTTGCATTTTGACAAATTTTTTTTATGGGTTGAAGAAGTTGGAATATCGCTGGTCAAGACTTTTTTTATAATATCATGCGACGGGACGAATCTTTGTGATTTGATGGTGTGGCGCACATTGCAACGAGAAACGCTACCGCTCATGCAAGTGAGGCCACACCAACATCGTCCGATCTATGATGTCGGCGCCTGCGCATCGTATGACCAGTGACGTCGGCGCCGCGCCTGCACAACGTATGATCAGGGACGTCGGCGTTGCGCCTGTACATCGCCCCGCAGGTTGCAAAAAGCAAAATTGTATTTGCTTTTTTATGTATTTAATTCTATTAGTAAAATTCATATTGATAAAGTTATGTATTTACTTTTTTACGTTACGTTTTTACGTTATTATAATTACATATTTATCCTATCAAATAATATTCTTCATTAGTTTTCGCGTATCTTTCTTTCTCCTTGCTATTATAGATATAGTCAGATTTAACTAAAAATTAGATCATTTAAATTTACGCATTTGGGTTCAAGTCCTGAATCGACAGTTGGGAGTTGACATACTTCGACCCCCATTAAAAAAGCAATTGGTATTAACGTACACATGCATTACATTTCTAATTACAACTATCCCAATACAAAACAGGGTTTTCGTGATTTGGTTTAATTTTAAGAAGTATTATTGAATATTATTAAATTAAACATATACAGGATGTTTTTGGTTAGATACTCTTTCAAGTTATAATAGTGTCAGTTGCTGTACCATTAAGGTTGAAAATTCTACTTGTGGTTGAAGAAATTGCAATTGCAAAAACAACAACATGAACCAAATTTGTTTACTTACTACACAGGTGAATATGCTAAATTTTATTGTAAATAAGATCCGAACCTTTTAATAAAAGCATTATGTGAGTCGTATTATTACCGGACAAGCAGCATCCATTTTAAGTTTTATAAAATTAGTAGCAGTAGAGCTCCTTGTGTTCGTCGAGGGAAGTACTGCCACCTTACCTACGTCCGCCGCCCAGCGGTAATGTGGGCATTAACGGGAGAAGTGACAATTAACCTCAGATCTTTGCAATTCAAAGCTCTAAATGGCATTGCAACTGTCACGGACAGGCATGCCGCATAACACCAGCCGCACAATTTGTTCGTCCCGTCACTTCGTGTCATAAAAAAAAATTTAAAAATATACATAAAAACCTGCCACGTCGTAAAATTTAATGTAAACCTGAAAATCTTACAGGACTTGATAAGTAACCAGTCACACCAAGGTATCACGTTTATTACTTATTATCAAATTTGTCTATCCGAGCGCCAATTAGCCAACAACTTGACGCTAATAAACATCGAGAACGAACCAGGAATTCTTGAGCTCTCATTCTAGTGCTTCAACGGACAGAATGTTTCGAATTGTAGTAGTTGGTGGGATATGAGACAGGGCAAAGTCCGACGGTGGCAATTTTCCAGTAGTAAGTTATGAATCTCGGGATCTTGAATATTTTGTCTCGAATATTACGCGTCGGCGACAGACTTAAATATGGTTTGACCAATTGATATTGAATAAATTTGAGTGTCTCCTCTGGAGCCTTAAACGGGTAATAATATTAATTTTTGCATTACTATTTAGTCACTTGATCATTAGTCTACATAACCTAGGAGAACTGAGTCGAGAAAAATGATACAGTATCCAAAATCTGTTAGCGTTCCCATTATATCGTGACGACAGATTGTCGTGCAGTTTACAGTGTCGTGACTTGTACATTTAAATGAAGTTTCACATATAGCACGACATGATTAACTGTCGTTCACGATTTTTTATCATTACAACGACAAACTGTCGTCACAGTGGGAACAGCGAGAACGACAGTCGTCAGACGATAAAAAAATGTCACTATAAAAACGTGACGACAAATTGTCGCAGCTCCTATTGTCGTCACGATCTAGTGGGAACAGTTAGTCACGACAGTTGTCCAACGATAAAAAATCGTCCACGACAGGTAGTCGTGATATGGGAACAGGCTAGACACGACAGTCGTCCAACGATAATAAAACGTGACAACATAGTGGGAACACGCCCTTAGGTGTGTGTATGTGTGCGTGTTTACGGCCCGGTGAGCGATTTTGTGTGCTTGTGTCCTACACTATTGCCCGTCCATTCATGGTATTGCTCACAACTTAAATGTCAAAATATGGGTATTTAAAAAAATATACCTATTACCATTGAATCCCAATAAAGTATCACATCTCGCGTAAAAATACTGAGTCATTAACTACTGTGAGTTGTAAAGCGCATGCTGATGCGCTGTCACAGTTTACTCGTTCCGCTAAATAATTATTATTCCGTAACGTACGTGAGTTTCTGTGCAATCTTTAGACACTTATTTCTTATGTTTGATATTAAAATGCAAGGTATGTTGTCTCCTAACATTTCTATTGTTTTGTAAATGTATCGGACATACAGCTAATAATTTGTTGCATTTCACAACTGATGTAATTAGCGGACATAGTATTTTCACGCGTGATGTGATTATTACGACTGCGCTAACATATTATTATATTTAGTATTATGTTTTTAAAATACCCACATTTTTGAAATTAAAGTTTGAGCAATACCTTGTACGGACGGGCCCCAGTGTGTGATTTTGGGCAAATGCAGGTAAGAACATTTTCATGATGGAGGTGAGGGAGCACGTGCAATGATCGTGGAATAACGGACGCAGCTGTGCGTCATCATACCGTACATTAATGTAAATAAACTAACTTTCCTATATTGTCTCGGGTCTGGGTGTTTGTGGAACCGTCTTGTTTCCGATTTCCATAACACAAGTGCTTTACTTACTTTGGGATCAGAGCCACGTATGTGATGTTGTCTAATATTTATTATTATAACATTAATATAATTATTTATTTATTTATTTCTAAAACTTTACCTATTATTACAGGTTTTCAGTCCAATTTAATAACCGCTCACGCGATGCGCTCTTCCTACCGCAAAATGGCGGCTATTTGGTTTCGCAAATTAGAAAAGCATTCAGTTTAAATACAACTTTTTATAAATAAAAATTATTATTCTGCATTGCTAAATAAATACCCTCCGTACTACCAACAAAAACAGCTCAAATAAAATGAAGTAATACACCGCAAATCCTGCACTTAAAAAGCACTAATGAAATTTTTGGTGTACTTGGATAAATATGATAATACTCCGTTTGAGTGGTTCTAATATTTACTATGAAATTACTCCTTAAAGTATAGGTAGTATATAAACATTTATATTCAGGGTAAACTTAAAAAACGCTACTTACGGTATGTTTTTAATAAATAAACACCGAAATCACCAGCCCAAACAGTAACACACACGATTGTCGTGACGTATTTTTGAAGTTGTTTATTTTTTTTTAAATGACAGACCCAGGCATTAAAAACTTGATGGTTTGCTAGAGTAGATACCGAAATAGCAATTAATATTAGTTCTTTTACCTGTTATAACTACGATATCCGATAAATCGGTATAAAATCATCACCGGCACCTCTAGGTGTGGTATGCGTCTACGGCTGGATGTATCGCGTGAGCCGATGTAACAGCAAAGTTACAACATGTGACATAAATTATAGAATTCACTTAGAGAATAGTAGAACAGATCTATCCTATCCGATATTTCGTTCAAGGTGACCAATATGAGCGTTAGCAGACTTTCATTGAAAAGCTTTGTGCTCCCACTCGGCAACGCCAGCAGCGCTGTTCGGCCCTGTGCTTATCATGAACACAATAACCTAATTTTCCTAATAGCATCGGAATGTATAGCATACCTCTGATTACTTTCAAGAAATACACTGCATACGCTAAGTTCCTGCACATTGTATCCTACCATTTCATAGATGAAAATATTAGGATATATCAAGGAATAAAATGGGTAAACACCGTATTGCCTCAAGTATAGGTATCTTACGAATTTATTTTAAATGCGCTCTAACTTAAGACTATACAGCATTTGATGCAAAGCGCAAACCACCGCATTTCTTAAAAGAGGCTTCTTACAAGAGTACATACAGTGTAATATTGGCTCCGATACTCGTAAACCCGTGAACCCTATGAAGAATCAACCCTAAATTTCTGTAGGCTATTTTACATATACTGACAATATACTCTCTTAATGTTAATTCTGCGGTAAATGATAATCTTAGATCATTTACCTCCGTCACTTTCTCATAAGCACCATATCGACTTTATAATGACATAGTGAACGGGATTATGAGCTCTAGGAAATGAACTCATCAAATATTTCGAGATAGTAAATCGAAGCTCATTGTCTTTACTACATACCACCACTTAATCTATATCGGTTTGAAACCGCTCGTAGTTCCTCTCTTCTTTAAATAAACTAAACAGTTTAGGATCATCCACGAATAGTAAATAGTTTGAGTGCTTAATAAAATTTGATGAATCATTAATCATAATCATATCAATAATAAATTGAAGAGGCCCGAAATTGCTTCCTTGACTCACACCTGATCGAGCAAAGTATGGCTAGTGGTAGGTAACCAGCATACTCAACGTATTATAAACGGTCATCATGTGACTTGCCAAGAATTTAAAAAAGCAAAGAGTTAAGCAACACCAGCCAGCTCCCTTAGTAACATATTATCATCATCTACCACATCAAAAGCCTTACGAAAACAAAATATATGCGACATCACTGTTATAATTTCCGTCATGTCTACTATTTCTACTAATATTACCTACTATATTACCATTACTATCTACTTGGACCTGCGCACCTGATCAAATATATTTTTTGTATAAACACTTCAAATGGTTTATCAGGCAGTGATAATTCTGAACTAGATAGATAAGTAGATTGGTATATACATAAAACGTTTATGGTCTTGCATAACACACGCCACAATTTAATATAATAAATATATTAAAAGAGAAACATATGGAGATTAAAATTAAAAGTGGGAATAAAAACAATTAACTAAATGAGTTGATGTAAGATCTTGTCTAAAATACATAAATGTATTTACAGTTAACTCCATAATATTGCACAGCAGGTGTTTATAATACACTTAAAGAAAAATATAAATATGTATAAGTTAAATTAAAATACATAAAAAAAAATATTAACCTAATGAGCAACAGCTTGTGTATATTTCAGCAAGACAATCAGGTCGATGTTCAGTGCCAAATCTAGCCAAAAGCAAAACATTGATTTTCATCCACTATCTTCGAAAGCAGCGTGTTACGAGCGATGCATTAAGAACATGAACACAGTAAAGTTTGAATAGCGTTTATCTGTCAATGTAAGCGCGAGTGTTAAGTAGACAAAGAAAAATACTATAAAAAAAAGGAAAATAACTAGAAACACACATTCATAATCGAAATTATAATGAAAAAATAAGTACCTTGAGGGACAAAAACTACTTGAGTAATTTTTAAACATATCCGAAAAAAATCAATTCTAAACACCTATTAAAAAAACATAGCTATGAGATTCCATCTAAACTTACTTTACTGAATTAGTAAGAAAAGAAATAGATTACCGAATAGTCAGTACTCTACGAAGTATCCACAAACACAAAAACAGACGTGAGCACTTCTCCAAAGGAACTAATTTTTCTGACTTCTGGGGTCGATTTTTTTCCTAATTTCAGGAGAAACATTGAGCGATAAGGAAAAAGAACTGAAACTTACATAAGATTCCGCTAATTGGGTAACTAGATTCCTAATATTTACTGACATATTTGGTCCACCGAATTCAGCTTCCACTGATATAAGGAATTATGCATCGAAAGCATATCTGTATTTACTTTTTAGATAAAACTTTACGAAAAAGGCAATAAAAACATTTAATAACCTACATAACCTACAAAAACTAATATGACTAACTATTAAATCAGGCCTCAAAATACTATCATTTATAAGAAAAGCGACAAAACAACGTAAACAAATTTAATCTTTTAACTATTCATTAAAATTCTTGAATTTGGCTGTTTAGCCTTTTTGGTCGTGTTTTTTTTAAAATTCTGGAACGCAATCTATAGCTACGAGAACAACCACTATTTTGAAACTTATATCATTAATATTTTCATTCCTTTTTTGCATAACAAGGTAATTCATGCATCTTCAATATCTTTCTCGGAGTGACTTCTTTGAGTTCTCCGGTAAAAATGAGTGTTCCGCAGGGCTCAATACTTGGACCTTTCTTACTTCTCATTTATATTAATGATCTACCATCCTTTGTTAAGGACCTTTGCGAAATAGTATTGTTTGCTGATGACACATCCTTGACTTTTAAAACAGATAGACATGACGTTAACTATGACAATATCAACGATACACTTTCAGAGGTAGTTTATTGGTTTAATATTAACAATTTATTGCTCAATGCCAAGAAGACAAATTGTGTTGAATTTGAATTACCTTTATCATACCCTACCATTATCACATTAATTTAAAATCGACTAGCCCAATCATAGAAATAAATGGAGAAAACACCTTGTTAATAAAGCTGTCTTTTTGGGAATGACCTTAGATAGTAAACTCCAATGGTTTCCACATATATCTTCTTTGGCCAGCAGATTAAGATCTGCTGCATACGTAGTCCGTAGAATACGTGAACTTACCGATATTGCTACTGCTAGACTAGTTTACTTTTGTTCCTTCCATAGTATAATGACCTACGGGATTCTCACGTGGGGTAAAGCGGCAGATATACAAACCATATTTGTGTTGCAAAAATGAGCGATACGTTCTGTGTACCGAGAACCTAAATCTTGGATTTCTCTCAGAGAAAAGTTTAAGGAGACTGGTATCATGCCTGTGGCATCAAAGTACATTTACTCAAATATTTAGTACGCACGTAAAAATATACATAATTTCGATAAGAAAGGAGATATTATCCACAATATTAACATTAGAACTAAGTCAAACTAAAACGTTTAAACGTAAACGATTCTTTTATGGGGAACTGTATACGTTTTTACAATAAGATTCCGGAGCATACATTAATTAAGATTATCATTTCCTAAGTTTAAAACTTACATTAAAATCATTTTAATTGAAAATACATATTACAAAATTATAGACTACGTGTTAGATAAAGATATATGGAAAGACAAGTGTGTGAGTCTAGATTCTACACAAATATGATTCAAAATGTATTCTACAGCATTTCAGTTTATTTGAAAAGAGCAATCCCTAGAGTTTCGTTCTTCTCAGGGATGTCAGCGTAGTGAACTAGCTTTAGCTTAAAAAAATGACGGTTCCAAGTGTAAAAATTTTACCTATGGAATCATTGACTTTAAGTCAATGTATGGAATAAGTGATTATTTAACTTTGACTTTTCTTTTGCTTTTTTTCGCATACCTCTGTCTATCTTTTTCTTTAAGCCTTTCATATAGAATTGGATCGCTTTGTATCTTTCCTTTTATGGCATGTTCTTCTATCTTATTCATTTACAATGATTCTTATCTATTTTGATTTTTTATTGATATTATGCATGTATTAACTAAAGATTTGTACAAAAAAAAACTGTGTAACACATTGCCACATTAGACAATATCCTTAGGTTTCGTTTCGTTTGTTTTTTGTAAGACCGTTATGTAATACTCAATACTCAATATATTTATTGCATTCATATGGTACATACACGTCTTAAAATTAAAATTATGCTACACCTATGAGCCCTTTATTAGGGATAACAATAAGAGCAGAGGTAGACCGAAGTTTTAACTATTAATTAGAATTGTTATTTATCAAATAACAATATAAAATAAAAAATATGTCATATAATAAGTAAATACCTTTATTAGTAAATACCTAAACCATTTGATCTCGCAAAATAGTTTTCCTGCTTCTCCTCCGGTGACACGCCTTAAGTCCACATACTCTTTAAGTAAAGTAAGTGTTTTATTTTAATTACTCAATTGTAACAAAAGGGATAAGCTGATCCAACCAATAACACTTTTTTTATATAAAGAAGGAGTCATCGACATGTGAAACATCAAATGAGCTGCCTATGCGTTGCCAGCCTTTGAGAGCCCTGTAGACACGCTTTTGAAGAACCCCATGTCATAACGCAAAGGAAATACTTCAGGATGAAGATTTTCGAGGAAGGAACGTACGAGATGCCCGCGTGGTCTAACAATGCCAGGCATCTAACATGTGGGGATGAACTCTACTCCTTTGGCGAGAGGTGCGATGGTAGAAACGAGACTTGGGCAAAAAGTTCCTCAGAGCACTCCCCATTATAGAGACGGTAGAATACACACAGAGAGCCAACGTCTCTCCGCAGGCTAAGGGGCACCACACCATGTGTGCAAATAAAAATTGTTCGTTGTTGAACATACAGGCTGTACTCAGAATATGTTTTTATTGTAAATAACATAGGGAAATTCCTGGTATATTTATTATACGTTCGTCTATGCGCGCCAAATATTTTTTCTTTATAGTTATGTCGCTATTCTAGAAAGCCCTTTTCTGTATTCTTAGAAGATTGTGGGGACGACTTATTGTTACTCAAGTAATGCAAAAATTGTACGTAGTACAATAAAACTCCCACGAAAATGAGCGTTATAAATTACTAATTCACTATAGTTTTAAAGACGGAGGAAATTTAATCAAAACGTGGTTTTGTAAAAAAGGACCTAATATCACTAGGCAAAGTGAAATAGAATTTCTTGGCCTATCTTTTTAGATAAAGCCTATAAATTAAACTAAGAAACGGAGAGTGCTTTACAATTTGGTCAAAAAATCGCAACTACACTTTTATGACGTTTTAAACCGAACCACCGTATTGCAGTAGTTTATGTGACTGTTATATAATGACAGGCATTAAAATGCCAGTGCGGGTTTATGAAACGAGCCGACAAGTGAGTTTCATAAAAACATCTCACGAGTGTTTTAACGCCTAATTATGTACAATTACATACACTGCATTATTTACACACATACGAAAAGCTCTCTGTGATGTGTTCAGGAACCGAATGTCACGACTGGCAAAATGGCGGCAAATAAAAGCTTTTCTCACGCATGTCACACAACCGTAGTTTTTATTTTTAATTCATAGACAAACTAGAATCGGCCCCAACTATCATATCGTTCGATATCAAGTAATCTATGAAATTGTCAAAATTGTTTGCTATTGACATTTCATTCCGAATAAAACTTCATCTCGACTGATAATAGAATTGAGGTCCAAACAAATTATTTTGTTTTTCAGAGATGTTCGAAATTTGAATGTAATAATAAAATCGAATTTGATGATAATATGAAGCAATAATAACATTTTCACAGATAAGAAATTTGTTCTAACAAAACAGTTTATCTTTATGCTGGTCGTAATTTGCGGGTTTTTAACACATCAAAGAGAACACACTACATACCACGGTTGGTACGAGAAGCCATCGAGATCACGAAGTACAAAACATTTAACCGTGATGATGGTTTTAAACTGTCCAGTGCATGGAATCCGGTCCTTAGTGCGTGCAGTAATAAAAACAAAAACACCTCGAGTTCAGTTTCGCGTGTGGATACAGTGAGTGTGGTTTGTGTGAAAAAAGTGAGTGACAATGGTAACGTCACAACAAAACGCGATGAAGGTAGTCGTCGACAACGCAAGAGGGTAGACAGATATGTCTGTTCTTAAAGCTGTCATCTGCCGCCGCGCCGTCCAGTCAACCCGTGACCATGGAACGTGCAACCGTTCCGAAATATCGGGAAAATAAAAAGAAGTCATACCGTGGTAAGAAACCTAATACTAGTGATAATCATTTAGTGAATAACCACGAAAGTCTTAAAATCTTATACATCAAAGAGGGTTTATGATATGTGTGTAGATAAAATTTGTTATATACTCACAACAGCCATTATTACTTTGGTAGATAAATTCAGTTACACCTTGTATAAGCCCAAGCAATGGTACCAGGAGAACATATTTTAATAGGCAGTTGTTCAAAGTTAGCGAAATATAGAGTAAATTATGAAAGTTAGAGACGCGCAGAGCAATCTTCTAAGTTTTCTTTCATAACCCATACTCTCCGAATGTACGTGATCTGATAGCTGAACGATGAGTGAATCGTGTGAAAAGGAATGTTTTTGGTTTCGACATTGCACGAACGCAAACTAAACTCAATTAAAATTAAAATACAGTCCTTTCCATGCATAATTTAAAAAGATATTGTATAATTAAAGACGTTTGTTGTAATTTAGAATACCTAATCCCTGTGATTTCGGTGATTCTATAGAAGTGGACTGTTATTTATTGGGCAGTCGGATAAAAATGCAAAATAGTTGATACTGATTTTGGTAGCGAATAATCATATAGGCCATATATATAGTCCACCTTTTTTATATCGTATTCAGTTACTCGTCGTAGGAGATGGTGGATGATGTCACAGCGGTCCTATGCACATAAGCACTATTGTTTGGAATTCCAAAATGTCCATCATCACTGTCAATAAGAAGCAGACACCAAAAAGACACATATAGTCAATAATCTCAGTACAGAGTACTAAAAAACCGACCCCAAAAGTTCGTAGAATTATATTTATTTACCAAGTTTTATTGAAATCGGGTAACGGAAACTGCGAAACCTGTTATATTCCCTAGTTTGCCATCCTTAAATTCAAATTAATTTATTCAATTTTAATTTATTATATTTTTTTCTGGGAATATGATTTTTGTTTCAAAACATAAACATTTATTGATTGTTTTATTGAGATTAGAATTTATAGATTTCATTTCATTCAGATATTATAGATTTCAATAAAACTTGTCAAATAGATGTAATTCCAATAAAAAAGCCGATAAGTAATCTTTTGAAGCCATTTTTTTTTATAAGAAAGTTACAATAATAATTGTCCTGCATTTCTATTGATGTGGCAGAATCTACTTCACAATAAATCAATTGCACAAAGCATTATACTGGTTAAGCAAACACTCCTTACACTTATGTTTGATTATGTATGATGATTTACATATTTTAACTGGCGGTGGAAGATTATTCTAACGTTAAGATGCCGCTAAACGTAAGCTGTCTCTAAACGAATATAATCGAGGAGACGTTGACAATTTTATACTCGGATAATATATCTTATATATATTATCCGATAATATATCTTCTATCGGATATTATATCGGATAATATATCTTCTATAATTCAATAATCAAATACGGGCGTCACGAAACTCCTCAAACAAAAGATAAATGTATGTACCAAACTTTAACATTTGCGTTTTTTATAATTATTAATACAAAGATCGAACACTCAGAAAAAACACTCAGATAAAATTCCTTCGATCCGGTCGGATTCGAACAGACGTCTTCTTGCATACCGTCTCAGACGCTATACCAACTAAGCCACGGCACGAACCAACGGACCTCACGAATTTTTCTATGTGCTTGCGTCGTGTCTTTGTACTTGGTCTTTCAACGACTTTTTAGTCGTAGCGCCATCTATGAGAAATCTATTACAGATTTATCACCCAGTTAGTACCTTTACAGCTACCAGTCCTGGCGAGAGATGTCGCTACACGAGGCGAAACTATTCTATATTAAATAACTATATAATTGAAAATGGATGCGTGACACTACTTTTGCGAGATCAATTACATAATAAAAGATTTTTTTACCCAAAAAAGTGATCTGAAGCGATATGAATTCATTGAGTAGCCGTAGAGCTCCTTGTGCAAGAGATCGTCTAGGGAATGACTGTCACTGTACATATTTCTAATGTAATGTGAGTATTACGGCGTTCTGGTTTTGAAGGGTGAGGGTGCTGATTAGACATACATGGAACTTGTTAAGTAACTTATCAGGGTGAGGGACGTAGTGACAGTGTCCCTCAGATCTTTGCGATTTAACGCTTTGGGTGACATTACAACTGCTATGGACAGGCGTGTCTAGGTATCATAAAAAAAAGATCTACTAATGTCAGTTGCACACGTGGACTTCGCGCATGCAGTCCATCTAGTAGCAGCGTAATACACGTTGTTTAATTTTCTAAGTTATTCCAATGGAAACGTTTCATTATATTTCAATCAAAGTACCTCCGGTCAGTATCCGTCCGCGCCTTCGTGATTCGCGCTGTGGTTTACAGAACCGTTTGAAAACTAGAGTTGGGTAGTTTCCATTTAATTACAGTAGCATTTTTTACATTTATTTTCTAATTCCAGGTTTTTAGTATCCTTCTTCACAGCCATCCATACAGACTAGTGTAAAAATATGCTGTAATTTCTTATAAGTATTACAATTTAAGCATTTAATTATCAAAATCAAAGAAAATTTAAGGAAACAAAGAACATATTGAGATGGTAACGTGTATTATTTATCACTAGAGTTTCTTGCTCGTTCTTCTCAGGGAGGTTAGCGTAGTGAACGAGCAGTAGCTTAAATGTGACGTTTTCAAGTGTAAATTTATTTTACCTATGGAATAAATGATCTTTGACTTTGACTTTGATTAAAACAGAGAATTGATTCCGAGGACAACAGAATGTGGTCACAGTTTTTTTTTTTTTTCAATTTTTCCTGAACTTTGAGAATACTTGATTCTGTAACCTTGTAAATTGGGATTTACATGCGTAATTGTTACGATGAAGTGAGGCGCAAAATACACACATCAACACTGTGTTCATGGATTGTGGAGAAACTACAAAAACGTTCTTGAAACGTTCATATATTAAAACGCGCAGTATTTTATAATCTGACTGAAAATTTAATAAAAAAATCTTTTTATATTTATTTTTAATGACTTTTATGGTAAAAATAGAAAAAGTTAATTTTGTACTAAAATAAGCACTTCTGTTTTTGGTTATTAAAGAGAAGAACAAAATTAAATGAAACAATGTGTTGCAAAATAAATATTTAGTAAAAGCACCTCGGATGTTTATAACGCATCTGCAACGATTGTGCATACTCAAAATGAGATTATCAATATCTCCTTGTGGGATAAGGCCCCAGGTTCGACGAAGATGCATAAAAAGTTGATTTTCTGTCACCAGATTTTCGGAAAAATTTCGTAAAGCCCTTCGTTGAAGCACGTCACACGCGTGCTCAATCGGATTTAAATCCGGGA
>NW_020654905.1:0-3541 GCF_003589595.1 Hyposmocoma kahamanoa
CTTAACATGTCCGAGTCTCACGGTGGTTTTCTATTTAAAAAAGCTCTACTGCTGCTGTAACATATTGGCTATAAAACGAAAAAGTAAAACCTTTTTAGCAAGACAAACTTTTCGCCAGCTCGCTGTCATTTTTTTGTCACATTACAAAATTGTCAATTTGTCAAAAAATATGTCACAATGTCAACAATAGCTGTTAGTTTTTTATTTATTTTACCGTAACAAAAAAAACCTGGATCTGTTTTGTTTATTACAGCTTGCACAACATATTACAAATAAAGTTTGATTATTTTCACGAAATACCGATATGAAGAAAACACACTTATCTGTGACAGGTAAAAACTACTATACTGTATAAATAAACCTATATAGATTCTACTGGTGGGCTACAGAAACAGTTTGTGAAGACAGTTTTTGAATATCGGCCACGCTTAATCAAAGCTGGTAGGAGACATTGCTACTTACGTTTCGTCCACCAGGATCCCCTAGCCAAATCCCCCAGGGGATCCTCGTGGACTTAGTAGTTCATCAGAATCCCCCGAACGCGGATACATAACGTTAAGCTCCATTCACACTATGGTACCTACCTTCAAACAACATAAGCTTACAACAAAAAACAAACTAATACTCTTATCGATATTTTTTATCGAGATTTCAATTCTCATCTCGTCTCGCCTCGCGTGTGGATAACCACCTTTATGGCGGGCGGGCAGAAAAGGCTCTAGATTCGATTAAACTCAGACCCAGGACATTTATTGGCAACGATATGCTCGAATCTAAACTTCATAGTTTAGCCCACTGACGCGAAGTTACCTATCTGTCGGTTATCTACAGAATATATTTCGGTGAGTGTGACCATGAGCTCCGCTGTATCAGCTCACCCGTCTTCCGTCTTTTACCATCGGACATCCAGACGTACGCCCGGATATCATCGTTACTTGGTCGATATTCCCTTCAGGCGTACTAAGCGCTTTTCATTATCTTTTATTATGCGCACAGCCCAGGAATAGAATTTCCTGCCTGCTACTGTGTTTCCGAATTCATACAACCTTTATTCTTTAAGGTGCGACTGTATAGGCATCTTCTGGGCGAGCTCGTTCCATCGTAGATCCTATCTTTACTCCAGAGCTAGGTAGTGGTCAAGTTCAAGTCCATTTAATTAAAAAGAGAAAAGATTTATTACAAACTAATATTACAAATGCAAAAGCAAGTCTGTTTTCACGCCTAAACCACTGACCCAATTTTGAAGAATTTTTAAATAAAGGTAGATGTGACCTAGGAGAAGGACATAAATTACTTTTTTCACATAAATAAATTTGTATAAATCAATAAAACTGAAAATTAGTTTACTGTAGTACATAGACCTCCTTGTGAATGAGTTCATCAAAAGGAGTACTGCCACCTTATCTATTTCTGTCTGTGTTCCCATTTAGAAGGGTAATGGTGCTGGTGAATTAAATTGGTGCTAGTAAATTATAACTAAATAATTATAATAAGGGCAATTTGGTGGGCTGTGTTTGAACTTTGTCTGCGAGATTTAGAATAGAATATAAACCATTTATTACAACGCCACACAATAAAAAGAAGAAGTAAGATATACAAAAAAAAGATAAAGCTAAATTAAGAGAAAAATAAAATAGAATAACAAAACAAATGTAAGTAATGAAATAAAAATAAAATCATAATAATCGGTGATGACAACTTAGCATTAAATAGTCAAATTACACAACTAAACTCATTATCCTGCATTGCAGTAGGTACGCCTTGCCGTACGCCGCGTAATGCAGGATTATAAGTGTAGTCGTAGTGTGCAAGCTATCCTGCAATGCGTCCTGCGAGACTCCATACGTGGACCATATGCAGGATAGTGTGTGAGCACTGCCTGCGCGGTGGACTGCCATGCAGGTCGTTTACGTCGTGACTTGCGTTTTTCGCTTGCTTGCGTGACTCGCTTCGCGCATACGCAAAGATCTGCCGCGTACGCGCAGGTAGGTTCACGAGTCGCTCGCTTGCGCCGCCGGCCGCTTGCTTTGGGATTTCTTTGCGTCGCGTGTGTTTGATATCTAGCATGCTTGATATTTCCACGCAAGCAACAAGGAACGTTTGCGGAGGACAGCACCACGGACCAATCGCAGAGCAGCAGCTGGTTCGTCTCTCCGCAAAGCGGAAAACTCGTGAATGCCTTTACGCGGAAGGCAGATTTCTACACCGTGTACGCAGCCAACGCAAACAAGCGAAAAACGCATGTGAAAAACTCGTGAACCGGCTAAAGTAGATGTGTGGCTGTGGCGTATGTAAATGGCTCCACTCAGCTAATGTCACCGCCGAGAAGAGGATGATTTATAGTGTACCTTAAGAGCTCTCATGCCAAAAAAGTTTTGACGTTGTCTCCGCTCAAATTTGTGAAACAAATATATGCCTGAAGTTCGCGTGACATGCGACAGGAGATGTTGAATTTTGCGCATTAAAAGTACCAAATTCGTTTTAGCGGAATAACTCTAAAACTAAAGGAATTTAAAAAAATCCGTAGTGACAGTTGTCGATCATGCATAAATATAATTAATTATCTAATTTTTGTCCTAATAACCTGTAGCATTTCGAGGATAAATCGAAAAAATGTGAAAATTAGAGGTCATTTCGTGATTTTTATCTATCGAGGAAACTTTATTGTTTTATGTTTGTCTATGCTTGAATATATCGTGTAGTTATTCATATAATATTTTATTTTTAACTTTAAAGTGGAGTTACGTGTCATGTGGTATTACTACATTAGTTTAGGTACAATGTGAGGCTTGTTAGGTTATCTGTCCCCAGTCTTTCAACCTATAGGTACCTAGTCCATTTGTTTAGGCACTTAACTAAATGTAAACAATTTTGATACATCTTTTTATTGAAGCATATAAGTTACAAATCAAATCATGGTAAGTAAAAATTTTATAATTGTACATTTTGTTAAACATACATCTCAAGTTTGTTTACATTTAGTTAAGTACCTAAATAAATGGACTATCGGCTAACCTGTGTTAGAAAGTCAGTGTTCCGTTTATTCAGCTTTTTTTATAATACCAAGTGAGGGGACGAACAAATCGTGCGCCTGATGGTAAGCGACACGCCTATTCATAACAGTTACAGTGCCACTCAGAGCTGTAACGGCGACACACCTCCACACTCAAGAGCTTTTTCGCGCGTGCAGCCTTGACAACTCACCTCCCAACATCTAGGTTTGCGTTAAGCGTAATTGCACTGTCTCCAACGACATTATGATATTGGTGCTGTCATACTTACAATCCCGGTGATTATAATTTTTGTCATATGGTTTGATGTCTAAATACACTATTTATTATTGTTTACAAAAACAATATTTAAATTCCTTTGAATAATACAATCGCGCCAATATAATCGCTCGCCGCTCGCTCGCGCGCTCGCCCTGGACGCTCATTTAAGTTAAAACATAACTAAATAAATAGAAAGTATTTTTACCCGACTTCAAAAAAGGAGGAGGTTCTCAATTCGACTGTATGTTCTTTTTTTTTTTTTTTTTTTT
>NW_020654905.1:3641-20889 GCF_003589595.1 Hyposmocoma kahamanoa
TTTTTTTTTTTTTTGCCTGTATGTTACGCGATAACTCCGGTATTTGTGAATCGATTTTCATGATTCTTTTTTGTTTGAAAGCGGGTACTTCCATAGTGGTCCCATTTCAGTTTGAAGAAAATCATCCACCTTTAAGGGTGGCTGTTCACGCATGAAGATTCACTTTTATAAATAGCGCCTAACTTTAATTTAGGAGCAATTATTGTAATAGTTGATTTTGCTATTTCTCCAATTCAAGGCGTTTTTCTCTCAATATACTTTGAGTAGTAAGTAAGTTTTTATTATCTCCAGTGTCAAGTCCTGTATAGTGGCGAATTTAAGCAAATAGACGTAATTCCACGTACTTTTGAGGTCGGTTTTTTTAGTACTCTGTACTGAGATTATGCTATGACAGTTAGATTCACAGAGCGATGAAATTCGTGTCGAATAAACAGCCCTAAGGGTGGTAAAATTACAGGCACATGGGACTTGTCAAGTTATGTATCAGGGTGACGGGGGCAGTGATAGTGCCCCTCAGATCTTTGCGATTTAAAGCTCTAAGTGACACTGCAACTGTTATAGACAGCCGTGTAACTTACCATCATCACCATTACAAAAAGAAATAGATTAGGTAGGCCTAGTAAAATCATATGAACGCCGTTAAATCAAAACATTGTAAGCATTGACTTACAAATAAATGGGCGACGGGTTTAATACAAAAACCACGAAAAAATGTCCCAAGTCAACCTATTTAAACGTAGGGACATGTAAAGGAATATGAAAAAGCTAAAACGTTGAATTTAAATTGTAATGTCATCGCAGTACTGTCTAATTTTGCTTGCTTCGCTGTCAGTCGAACAAACGAAGACTAAAGCGTGAATGACGCTCTGTATACGATTTTAACGCCTTACAAGCTCGGACACTTTTTAGCGCAGACCCGACGTCCATATAATTGTAAGTCAATGATTGTAAGTGACTTTATAGCGTATTGGTTTGACACGGGCATTATTGCACTAAGTTCAATTTTGTGTTTTGTTATCTTTCTTTATATTAAATGTTTGTTTTTCTGTTTGTTCCAGGCTTCACAGGCGGGGTGAGTATTTATGGACTTTTTATTGCCTACAACCACATGAGTAAAGAAATGTAACAGAGACAACGCTTCTAAGGAGCGTGAAAAATTTATACCTTCTTCGGTAGGGTTGTCACATGAGAATGTGATTAAATAAATAAAAATTTTTTTCAGCTTTTTATTATGTATCGGTATCTATTTACCACATTACTGTTTTTTTCTACTCCCGTACATTGATCTATCCATTATAATTTCATGAACTTAAAATTTTAGTTGTGAATCAAAGTTCTATTGTCTATGGTAGGTACTCGCCACTGAGCTGAAAAATGTCATAAAAGTTCTGTAGACAGTACTGTAATGAGTTTAAAAAAAAAGTGTTTTTACTAATTAAAAGAGCCTGCTTAAATGCGTCACTGCTCTCCTAAACTAAATAACGTCACTATATTTGCTAAATGACCAAACTTCAAATTATTTTATTAAATAATATCTCATAGGAAATGAAACTATTTTTCCGGATTTAAATCGCGTATATTTGTTTTTTCAAACAAACCGACGTTTACAGGTCCCATGGTCACAGTTGACTGAGGTGGTACAGTCTTCAACCAGTTATGTCTAATATTAATGCAAACCACCCTATTTTTTCGCTACAGTTACAATAGTTATAATAGTTTAACTGCGTCCGTGGCCGAACGGTTACCATGCTGCCACGCAGAGGTCTCAGGTTCGATTCCGGGACCGGGAGAAACATTTGTATGGCCTACATTTATTTCTCTCGTGAGTTTGTGTGTAATTTGTGGTTGTCTATGTGTGTTTCCATGGCACCCGCGACACAGGGTTTTCCTAGTGCGGGGCTATGTTGAGTGTGTGCGTTATCATTATTAGTTTAAAAAAAAAGGTGGTACAGTCTTTAACCAGTTATTAACTTAAGACCAGTTATTAAGTTAACCAGTTATATATAATACAGGGCCCGAAACGTCGGTTTGTTTGAATAAACAAATATACGCGATTTAAATCCGGAAAAACAGTTTCATTTCCTATGTGTAACAATCGCGAAAACCTAAGAACTCGATAAAAAATATCTCCTTAACTAACAGTAATTAATTAATTAATTACAACATTAATGAACAATAATTACCAAAAATACGATAGTTCTTTTTTGAAACTCATAGTTCTGTGTAAAGAACTATAATGAAATTTTAACCGACTTTAAAAAAGGAGGGTATTGTACGCGGTTGCTCTTTATTTTACTTATTATTTGTGAACCGATTTTGATGATTCTTTTTTTATTAGAAAGAGGATACCTCAGTGTTGGTTCCATTAAATTTGAAGAGAATATTCGACCGCTAACTGGCCAACTAGGAGGTGAACCCACTTTCCGGTAACTGGTTCCAATAAAACTTGGCAAATAGACGTAATTCCACGAACGTGTGTGGTCGGTTTTATTTTTATAAAAAAGTCGTAATTATTCAGTGCAGTAGCGAGTGCCATAGACAAAGGAATTTTGATTCAGAACTAAAAAGAGCGCCTTTGATTATGTAATTATAATAAATTGACAGATTAAGCGCTCAATTACACTAGGCGAAAGTTTTTGGCATATAAGTAATACTTTGACATTGTTTTTTGATATGGTCGAGTATTACTTATTTTACAGAATTGTTTCGAGCGTATGTTGGAGAACAGTAGGTCTCCTGAGCTTGAGCTCTGTCCGAACCCATTTGAACAGGTTTCTCGGCGTACGCGACAATGCCGCCAGGGCTCAGGCGCACACGTGCATCAAACTTCTATTAGCGTGCCTATCGTAGCGCGGTCGAATGAAGCTTTGTCTCAGTCCGTTTCATTACTCATGTGTTACAACATTAATGGATGTAAATTTTGAGGGACATACGCTTACCGCGACCATAAATGTGTGACGTTTTTAATGTCAGTTAAAGTGATAGCCAGCGTGTAAATTAGCTTAAAACCCTATCGTTAACCATTCCCGTCCAAAAAATGATATCCCAAACAATTCCCTTCCAGCAAACCCCTGAAAAACCTGACGTTGAGACCAATGAAGCTAACCAGTCAGAAACTAACGAAAACGAACCCAACCATTCCCAAATACAATCAGACGTATTTTTACTCCAATATCCTAAGTTATGCAATAAATCTAAAAATATAGACGAAGTTGTCGACTTCGAAGAACTGGCCAATCAACAAGTTGAAGAAACCGCGAAGCAAGAAGAGGAAGGTACTGTTGATGCACCTGGACAGCTAGTTCGACCGCTACCTGAAAAGCACACAGAAATAATAAAAAAAATATCGTCAGGAGGAATTGAAAGGGAATCTGACGTTGTTTTTCTCGAATTTCTCAGCGAACACGAGGAAGTGGCAATTGAAGATACGAAAAATGTATTGAGTCAATTAAATAAGTCTTCTATGAATATAAAACAAAAATCAAGAACTCCGTCTTACGACGATCAGTCAACGAAATCGAATCAACAATTTATGGAAGAACAGATCGAGTCCGATGATTTTATTAAGCAATCTATTTCAGCTGACGATAATGAAGAGGGTTCATCAGGATCACAACCATCTAATAAAGAACTTTTAGATGTAACTAAGGGCTTTTTCAAACTACCTACAGAATTGATAGAGGAAGACAGCGAATCACAAAAAGATCTACAAAAATCAGTTATTGAGTCTCAGTCAGTTAAGAAACAAGAAAATGATTTATCCCATTTAGACACCGAATACACTGGTCCAGTAAAATCGATATTTGGACCTGAACCAATCCGGGACTACCCAAATTCTTTAGAAGAACTATTGTCCGTAAAACCAAGAGACTTTGATGTACCAGATGAAATTGTAAATGTTAATAATGAACCGTATGTTTCATTAAATACGTTCGATATTCAAGCAAGTGCTTATGAAAGACAGGTGAAGCCAACTGAAAGTCGAACAGAAACGGTTGCTGAAGTACAATCGAATTACGATATAGTAGTTGGAACGGAAGAAACTGTTGTCGAGCCCAAAATTTCAAGTGGAGACAATATGCTCCAAGCAAATGCGACAAAAATTGAAAAGCCTTGCGTAACAGGTGAACTAATACGAGAACCAATACGAGAGAGGTATAATGATTTGAAAAAATTAAATGAAATTTTAAAAGCTGGATTGGAAAATGCAGACAATGATGAACCAAGAAAATCTGATCTCCAGCAAGACAATCCTGAAGTCAAAGCTCCAGAACCCAACTCCGAGGAGACTGAAGAAACATTAAGTGTCACACAAGTTGTGAACCCTTCCGGATTGTTAGAATATCAACAATCAAATAAAGAGAACAGTGAAGCTGTAAATATTAAAAACAGTTGTCAGTTACAGATAGAATCTTCTTCGCGACATTCGGATCCTGGTGCAACTGATACTGGCACAAAGAAAGCTTTTAAAGAAGAAATAAAGTACTTATCGGGCCACCTCCAGTTCAGATACTTGGACGCTGTAAGCTCTGCTACTAATGTCCAGAAAAACTCCGGAGAAGAGACGACAGATTTACCTGGAGGTGGTAAATCAGGCGATGGCACTCTTAACGTTGGCACTAACATTTCAAAAGTCAGTCAAGTAGGACAAGAAAAATCAAAAGTGAGTCTTGGTGTTGAACATACTTCGATTTCAAATAGTGTCCTTTATCAGGATAGTCAGATTACAGTAAAAAAACCTAAACACCAAGAAAGTGGTATTAGTCAGTTGGATAATCGTTCAGACAACTTTGATTATGAACATAGAAATATTTACGGAACCGTTGTAGAACGTAAAAGACTTGTTGAAACTGGTCCCGTGATTAGAGATGGGGATGATGCTGCAATTAACAATGAAGAAACTTCAATTGTTACCTCTACCCACCAAAAAGTTAACATTGGAGAAAAGTCTGAAACTAATATTGGCGATTTTACCGAAAACTCTGCATCTGTACATTTAGACCAATCAGAAATAAAGAAATCTGCAACTAGTCATTCTCAAACCAAGCAAAGTTCCACTTTAGAACTAAAAATAAAAGAGCAAGCGACTATGGAACAAATCAGCAAAATGAAGGTACGTGTGGAGTTTAAAGAACTACAGAACCCGGAAAATGAAGAAACTGAAATTTTAACAAAAAATGAGCAAGTCAGGGATATAAATAAAATGGAAGGACATGTTTCTAAAGACAAGATCGATGGGAAAGATGCTGTGAAATTACCAAGTAGTCATGCAGTTAATAGTCCAAGTAGTCAATTACTAAGGCCAATAGGAAACAATGTTGTCGCAGAACTTTCAGCTGGACATTTGCAAGATGTCCACCAGCCTTCCGTTTACAGCATTTACATGCAACCTAATAATGCCAATGTAACACAAGCACAAAATGAAATAGTGGAGGAATTCAAACTCGCGCAATGCCCACAAAGAATGAGTAATGAAAACATACCTTTAAAGTCGATCAAGAAATCTTCTGGTGTAAATATGACAGAGCAGAGATTTGACAGTACATTAAATGTTCCTCAAACTGCCACAGTGGTGACGTTAGATAGTGTAGGCACACCTGAAATATCAAGAACTATGAAAAAAGGAGATATATCTAAGTCAGATCCGAAAGTAGGTTTCGAAACAGAGAATAGTGCAATGAACATTAAGATTGAAGAAAAAGAAAACTCATCTGAGAAACAAATAAATTTAGAATCAAAAGTCCATGTTAAACCGTCCGAAACTATGATCACAATTGCTGGAACCGTATCAAAACTACCTGAACTTGAGAGTAAACCAGCTCTACCTGACACGAAAATATCCGATTTAGAATTAGAGAAGAAAGTTTCAATTACAAAAGCTTCTGAAACAGTATCGGTTTCAGGACTCGCAAGCACGAAGACTGATGTTCCTAAAACTAGAATTGCTTCTGATGAAAAGATTGTTACGACTGTATCAATTCTTCAGCTGAAACTGGAAACGTCCGAAGTCGATGTTGATACAAAAGCTGAGCAACCGCCTATAAAACTGAAAGTGTCTGAACCATTTTCTACACTTCTAAATCAAGACTCAAACTCAAATGAAATACCAAAACCAACCCCAAAAGAACAAAGAGGTAGAGTTTTAACAACCCCAGATAGTGAAAGACGGATATCTAAAGAGTTTTTTTCAAGGTCACGATCAGGAAGCACGACAAAATCATCAAAATCACCATTGGACCAGAAGGATACCTTATCTCAAAGAGATAGAAAGAAGTCCACGCCAACAGAACACAGGGCTGTTGTACTTAATGAACGTGATCGTATTCGCCGGAGCAAATTTAAAAAATTTGCCGACGCTTGTTCCAAATTCTTCAACGTAAAAAGGTGGTTTAAGAAACACAGAAGTTCTAAATGAGAATTTTGAATGCCCAGTTTGCACGAAATTTACATGGACATGACAAAGTATGTACGTAAAAATATTGGGCTGTCAACAGTCACCAACCGTTTGGCAAGACATATTTGAGATGTCAATTTACAGCTAGCTATATCTAAAAAACTAAATCTGATTAATATTCCAGCATCTGATTTTTTATATGACTTGAAGCTTGTTCTGATGTGGAATATTCTACAACGGTAAATAAAGTTCAGTTTCACAATCATCTTTTTAGAATCCGCTTCTTCTGGATCCTACAAGAAATAAAAAAAAATATCAACACCTGCATTCAGAAACGAATGCTTTTGCATATAATCTTAAAGCTCTCTTCAATTTACAAACCGTTACGATTAACCCGGGAATTTATAACACTAAACCTGATATTATGGCTCCATATTTTAAGCTTGAAGATAACCGTTCAAAGTGCTATAGTAAACGTTCAAAGATTGAAATTAAATCTTTAATAAAGAAAGTAACTGGAAATGTGTATTTGTTGGTCGTGTAAGGTATTCAAAATAATTCTATGAGTATCGTGTTATAAATAAGACTCAGCGTTTGTTTACGGTCATATGACCGTATCATATTTGTACGTTACAATATTCAAGATTTTTTTTATATTAAATAAAGTGTTTTATTTTGTTTTAATCTTGTTTTCTCCTGTAAATTGCTTATTTTGACTTTTTTGTATAATAGAGTAGAATTCCGAAATGAATTTTATGACGTATACGAGTTAGAGCGATGCTACACGATACGTTGCGTCGAACGTTATGGCGTGTTGTGACTCGCTGCGTCGTTCTACTTAAAAAAAGACCATGCCACACGGTGCGACGGCGCAAGGTTCGTGTGGCGTGTTCGGTCGTAAAATGTATTCGCTGTTCTATGTGTAGATATACTGCTCTCCTTACCAGAACTGACGTGATCGCCGTTTTTAGCGGAATTCAGATAATAACTTATCTGGGGTTAGCGATGAAAAAATCTGCTTACCAATTTTAAACGTTAAAACGTCGTACTTTTTAAATATGCGTGCTTATAAAAAACGCTTTTCACTTTGATGCTTACAAAATTGTTTCGAAAAACTTTAAAAAAAGCTGGCAATGTTGTGTTGACAGCGAAAAGCGAGAATAGGCCGCTAAACGTGTTAAGAGTAGTAACTTTGTAGAAACGTGAGTTTTATTTTCATTTATAACGTTATTATTAAAGTTGACGAATTAATTTGTTCAGGAAACAAAAATGGCGGGATTCGATACTCAGAGACGTTGTAAAAAATGTAATTTAAATTTGTATTGTATTAATATTCATTTATTTTTTGTGAAATTACTCCACTTGTTTGATATAATTATTAATATAAAGATCGAACACTCAGAAAAAATTCCTTCGATCCGATCGGATTCGAACCGACGTCTTCTAGTATCTATATATATAGTAATATCAATTCAATAAAAATTTAATTAAAAGTTAATAGCGATCTCTAACCAGGGCTGGTAGCTGTAAAGGCATCTAACTAGGTGACGAAATACTTTCATAGATTTCTCATAGATGGCGCTACGGCTAAAAAGTCATTGTAAATCAAATAGAAAGATCCAACCACGAGCACATAGAAAAACCTTCCGTGGCTCAGTTGGCATAGCGTCTGCCACGGTTTGTTAGAAGACGTCGGTTTCGAATCTGGCCGGATTGCAGGAATTTTTCTCTCTTCTGAAACGTTTGTATTAATAATTATAAAAAATTAAATTGTTAAGTATTGAACTTACGACTTAAAAAATTATAAGCGTGCTTGTGCTTTTCGTTTCAACTCCCAACTCTATCTGGAATTTTTTTATAATATCAAGCGACGGGACGAAATCGTGCGCCTGATGGTCAGCTACACGCCTGTCCGTAACAGTTGCAGTGTCACTCAGAGCTTTAAATCGCAAAGACCTGAGGGGCACTCCCACTGCGCCCGTCACCATGAGACATAAGTTGACAAGTCCCATGTGCGTGTAATTACACCAAAAGGGATCAGTGAAACGAGATTTACAATCCCATCTAATCGGTTTTCTTATATCGTATTTAGTTTCAAATTTTTTACTAGGAAAAAGAAACTTTAGCTGCCAACGGCCCCCTTTGCGCACTCATTTTATCGTGCGTGATCAAGAGTGTACAGTATTGCGTGCGGGAAAGCCTGCGCGCGCAATTGCCCATTTGAATTTTTTTAAGCGAACGTTGTTTCGCGCACGATTGCCCGTGTTCGTTTTTATTACAACGGCAGACTGAACTCATTACTGGCGTAGAGTCGAAGCGTCGCAACGCGTCATGTTTTTCACCTATAGCATATTCATCTCTATTCTCTTATGATTAAGGTACAAATTTGTGTTATGCAAATATGGAACACCAGACATACCACCGTGTTGAACTGCGATGAGACGAGTGCGCGACAATGGATGAAGATGAAAAATTAATTTACTTAATCATTGACTTACAATTATATGGACGTCGGGTCCGCGCTAAAAAGTGTCCGAACTTATAGGGCGTTAAAATCGTATACGGAGCGTCATTCACGTTTTAGTCTTCATTTGTTCGACTGACAGCGAAGCCAGCAAAATTAGACAGTACTGCGATGACATTACAATTTAAATTCAACGTTTTAGCTTTTTCATATTCCTTTACATGTCACTACGTTTAAATAGGTTGACTTGGGACATGTAGTGGTTTTTGTATTAGACCCGTCGTCCATTTATTTGTAAGTCAATGTACTTAATTCAAAAATATGAATGTCTATATAACATAATAATCATAAAAATATCTTGCGTCGCGGCTTCAATTGCTACAAAGGGTTTTGAAGCCGCCAAGTATACGTCTTTCCACCCAAATTCAGCTTCAGATATAAGAGCAATTATAATAAGATCGATATCAACCATTGTACACTATCGAGCACGAGCGCCATTCACGAATGTTCAAAAGTCTCTGAACTAGAGGTGGGTGATAAATAACGTCACGATGAAAAAATCACGATGATCCGCCGGTAAACAGTATCACCGTGACTCGTTCCAAAGTCACATACGGTGTTCCTCCGTTCCAATAGCTATCATCATTTACATCACGACATACGTATTTGATACAATGCGCGATCTCCGTTCCCTGGTGACTGAGCGCGTCACTCGTTGTAGTTCTCTTCAAATCAGGCCGTTTCGGCGACGGGAGTGAGTGAGATAGGATGACTTTCTTTGCTCACAAGAGTCGTAGGTGCTTATTACAACTAGAAAGGGCGGATGAAAAAATCTGCAGCAGTTACTATAAACCTATTTATTAACATAGTAAAATATTTTTGTGTATTCGTTTTATTATAGGAAGAGTTGGTATTTTATATATATGTATAATCTACTTTGTGTATTCTATTAGAAATATAATTACATTACACTTTATTGCTATTTTTAACGTTCCAAAGAATCGCATTAAATAAGTAACAAACAAAATTACATTAAATACAAAATCAACTTTTTGAATGGAATTGAAACTTATTACAAAGGGAGTAAAAACTTAAATCATTCTATAAAAAACGGCTATAAGTATTAGAAAGAAGCCGCTGGCTAAAACCGTATATCGTGTTGTAAGTTGTAGGCGTGACAAGGTCACAGAAGTAACAGTCGTGACAAAATATCGTGATTTTTTTGGAACCGGAACGACGTCACGGCGATAGAATGTAACGCTATTCCCCATGTCTACTCTGAACTGGTGCAGCAAGTGTTATAGTTGAAAAACATGACGCGACGCTTCGACTCTGCGCCAGTGTGAGTTGTTTTAAATCGATTCAAGGTTCCCCTTCTCTTGATTCCTTTAAACGACGTGTCAAGGATCACTTCCTCAACTCCTAAGTTTTGTCTTTTTCTTCACTATCCTTTAATTTATTTCCTATATTTGTTATTTCATTTTACGTGCGATAAAGAATATTTCATTCCTTCATTTGAGAGGAAGAGCGCTCGTTTAAAAGGCAACTTTGGCTTCTCTTTCTTTCCCTTTTCCTCCCAACTTTACCTGCGCGCTTATTCGCGCACGATTGTTGTGTCACGCCCGAAAGAGTGTCTGTGTAAAACCCTCTATTATCTCGAAAGTTATCGAAGGCATTGCGTTAGATACAACAAGGAGGGCAGTATAGTGCGCTAGTTGCCCGGTCACAAAATAGAGGCTTTACGTCTGTTGCATAAGACATTTTGTTTTAATTTCTGTTTATTACCAAGATATTTGTTGACTACGAATATTGAGAAAATGTTGTTTATATTCGGTTAATAAAATATATGACAGGTACGGTGTTGTCTGGCGTATTATGACATTCAACATTCGTTGAGGCTCAAAATATTTTTCTTTTTAATCGACTTCAAAAGGAGGAGGTTCTCAATTCGACGCTACTTATATATTTTTTTATTTTTGTATGTTTGTTACGCGATTTCTACACCGATTTTGATGTTTTTTTTTATTGGAAAGGGGGTACCTCGAGTCCCATTTAAATTTAAAGAAAGGATTCCTCCTCTAAGGGTCGTATTCTAAAACTCTACTCTATGCTCAAGTCAGGGTTTGAGTATGGTTTAAAGCACTCGAAATCATACTAAAACCCCTGCCGTTAGGGTCGTATTTCCAGTGCTTGTGTTTCCAGTGCAATCCTGACTTGAGCATTGAGTAGAGTTCTAGAATACGACCCTAAGAGTGGCAAGCCAGGGGGTGAATCCAGTTTCGCGCTTCCAGTTTCCAGTTTTCAGTTTCAATAAAACTTGGCAAATAAATTTAATTCCACGACCTTTTGAGGTCGGTTTGTTTAGTATTCTGTACTGATATAACGTAAATACAAACCAATTGTTTTCATATGGAACATTGTCATATAAAACATTTGACGTGGCGTAAAATCATACTGTTGTTTGTTGTGGCGTATTGTAACATTGGGACCGCTAGACTGTAAGTTTAAAGAGCTTTTTAAAATATACGGAAACAAATTAATATTAACAAATACTGTTGTTGAAAAAACTTAAATTTTTAACATTGCAGTGGCAACAGCAAGCTCCGCCTGGTGTATGGGGATACCAAGGAGATCAGAACGTAAGAATTTATAAAGATTTTTATGTGTTTGCTTGTTTGTGCATGTGTGATGCATATCGCCTTGCTTTCTCAAACTCATATCTGAAAGCACAAAGGTCTTGAATTTACAAATTTTGCAGGCTTATTTCAGATCACATGACTTTCATATTCACAGACCCTTGTTGTTTAATATAAATAGCAGTGGCGAGGCGTCCATATAACTCGATTTCCACCGGCTTACCTAAAATTTTCCACGTATTATCAAATACTACAGTTTGTGCTAAATTTTAAGTGTACAATAAGTTAACTTGTGAAATGAAGTGTACTAGAACTGTGTTCGTTTTTATTGCAACGGCAGGCTGAACTCATTATTGGCGCAGAGTCGACTATGGTCGCGACGCGTCATGTTTTTCGCCTATAGCATATTCATCTCTATTCTCTTACGATTAAGGTACAAATTTGTGTTATGCAAATATGGTACACCAGACATAGCACCGTGATGAACTGCGATGAGACGAGTGCGCGACCAATGGATGAAGACGAAAAATTAATTTACTTATTTATATAACATAATAATCATAAAAATGTCTTGCGTCGCGGCTTAAATTGCTACAAAGGGTTTTGAAGCCGCCAAGTATACGTCTTTCCATCCAAATTCACCTTCAGATATAAGAGCAATTATAATAAGATCGACATCAACCATTGTACACTTTTATTTGTACATTGTACACTATTATCAAATACTACATTTTGTGCATTGACTTACAAATAAATGGACGACGGGTCTAATACAAAAACCACGAAAAAAATGTCCCAAGTCAACCTATTTAAACGTAGTGACATGTAAAGGAATATGAAAAAGCTAAAACGTTGAATTTAAATTGTAATGTCATCGCAGTACTGTCTAATTTTGCTTGCTTCGCTGTCAGTCGAACAAACGAAGACTAAATGAATGACGCTCTGTATACGATTTTAACGCCCTATAAGTTCGGACACTTTTTAGCGCGGACCCGTCGTCCATATAATTGTAAGGCAATGATTTTGTGCTAAATTTTAAGTGTAGAATAAGTTAACTAGTGAAATGAAGTGTACTAGAACCTTGTGTTTAAATGTCGCCGAGGCTCCACTTCTTCTTAAGGTACTTTTTTGTTTTGCTCCGGTTTTACTAACAACCATTTTCACGCGTCGCCGCTGATAAATAGAAAGTTTTGTCATCTCCTGAATTACCACTCTTTACAAGTTTGAGAAAGTAAGGCATCGATACACCTACTGTTTATTTTTTTCACCTCGCTAGCTCGGAAATGCTTTCTTTCTCATTAGAAATCTGCGCGTAAATACGTTTTCTCCATCAACGACGAAGAATTCGAGATGTCTACTTAGTTCTCCAAAAAGGAAGCGACTATATTGCAGCGGTATAGGTTTACTTTCAATTCTTGCAACAAAAAAGTGATTACTGACAACAGAAAATTTTATAAATTAAATAAGACTTAATGACGATACGTACCACCGTCATAGATAATGTTACAAATGTTACTAACATTTTTGCATTCCAAAGTAGTAGGTTTTGCGCGAGATAGTTGACACGACCATAACGAAACGAAAATGGAAGAATGAGCTCAAGTATGTGGCACTCCGCAAACTGAGCCAACTCACGTGGCACGCAAACAAAGCACTCCTACTGTATTTATTATTCTGTGAATAAAATAAGTAAAGGGCTTAGCGTAGCCTTAACCTAATTATTCTATAAATAAAATACTATTTCTTATTGTGGCGTAAGAAGAATCAACCTAGATGTAGTTTTTTTACACCGACTTTAAAAAAGAGGAGCTCACGCCATTATTCCTACATTTGTTAGCCGATTTCATCGATAACTGGAAATAGAGACGAAATGTCATTTAATTTGTTTGAAAACTATTCTGCCATATCATTACTGTGACAACTGCGCTCCGATTGGCTAGCCCGAGTTCGAAACAATTGACGGGTGTCGTCAACTGTTTCACTTCAAATCGACCAGTTTAACTTCAGCTTTGCTGTTATGGACGAAAATTTAAAAATTACATATTTAATTAGTAATTACAGATGAAATGTGATTTCCATTTGTTTTGTATTTTGATGTTTTGCTGTTTTTCCCACACCACCGAATGGAACAGCACGGCATTGTTAGAAATATTATCTTTATTACAATAAATACAGAATATTTTTGGAATATACGGAGACGTACACACAGGTCAGTTGTTGGCGCTATACTATTAGCCCCATTTGCCTGATGTTATATACGCGATGACCGATTTCGATGTTTTTTTAATACCTCAGTTGTGGTTCCTTTCTGATTTGAAGACGATATTCCACCTCTAAGGGTGACAAATCAGGGGATGTTTACGGACGGTTTATTGAATGTCGCCCATTTTTCGTTAACCGATTTTAATAAGAAACTTAGGTCTTAGATGTAATTCCAATAAAAATAAGACACATCGCTAACGGTTAAGAAAATTTTTCAGGTCGTTTTTTTTATAAAAAAGTTATTTGTTTCATCTTTTCTATACAATTTTGTTTATGCGCCGAAACAATTTTGTATGATCTGATGCAAACTAAATATTATTCCTTTGTATTTTCCTACGAATATAACCAATGAAAATTATTGAAAATGTCACCTATCTTACGTCATTTACATTGCGTGAATATTTGCATTTATAAAACTCACAGCCAGGCCTTTGGCTGGGTGTATGTACTATATCGCACTCGTCGTGAATGGTATTGGAGTTACGTCAAAAATATTTATCGCTCCTTTAGATATAGAAAAATATAACCCACATCCTCTCCAATTCTTGTAACTCGTATCTACATTATTAGTCGATAGAGCTACAAGAAGTGGAGAGGATGTGGGTTATATTTTTCTGTATCTAATGGAACAATATAAGTTTTTGGACGTAACTCCAATACAATTCTTCCATGAGGGGTGCGATATGTTGTTGAACAAAACACTATCATGCACGTGTCCGACACGTTCTTAGCCGGTTTCTTTTATTAACGAAGCTACAGAGCCTTGAATACCACAAAAAATTCTCTGCTTATCGATATTCTACAGGATATATCACGCAGAGTCTGTGAGAGAATTGCTCGATTTAATTCCGCCTTTCCCTTTCCACCACCGGGGGACTAGACGTAGGCTGGGCATGTTGCGGACATTTCAGGGAGTCACACGAAGCGTTACGCTTCCACATATGACAAACGGCTATGGAGTGGAGTGGAATTCCTTGCCTGCGGACTTGTCCCCTGAACGCTATAACTTGGGCCTTTTCAAGGCGAGAGTGAATAGGCATTATTTAGGTGTACATGCTCCATTATCGACCTCATCGTCACTTTCCATTTAGTGAGATAGAGGTCAAATGCGCATTTATATATGAACAAAGTGACTACAGTAAAACATTTAACATGAATACAGAATTGACACTAAATGAGAAACACTATACACTCAACAAAAATAATATTATTTAGTGGTAAGTCAGGAGTAAGTCAAAAGTATTTAGTGCCCAGAACAAAGTATTTTTATTGTCAAGCTTAAGCTTCTAAAAGCGCGTTTAAATTGGACGCTTATAAAAGCGCTGCGGTAGCGCTGAAGGCGCAATAATTTTAATTCAATATTTAGAAGCGCAGCGTCACACGCGCGGTGCTTTTGCAGATTAGATTAGATGAAATAGTACTGCTGGCTGCACCTTTTTTTTAAATAATATCAATTGACGGGTCGAACAAGTCGTGCGCCTGATGGTAAGCTACACGCCTGTCCATAACAGTTGCAGTGCCACTCAGAGCTTTTAATCGCAAAGATCTGAGTCAAAGTGACACAAGTTGACAAGTCCCATGTGCCTGTAATTATACCAGCACTCTTCAAATCTGGAACACAGTAATGCTGACATTACTACTTAGCGGTGGCAATATGTAAGCTTCACTGTGGTGCTATTGTTGCGTTTCTATAAGCGTCCAATTTGAAGGCGCCCTTAGTTTGTCATTGCACCGATGAGTGCATATATTCCAAAAATTTTAAACCAGCTATCAGATACATTCTGGTAGCCTTTCCTATAGAGACTCGAGTCCCACTAAACCTATACCCAGTGTAGCTTTTAAGGATGCCACAGATGACGACATCGCATCTGCAGATGCACATTTTTCATCGTTAATATCTGCAGATTTTTTTTTCAGAATAAATGTAGATAATTGTTGATGGTCATTGAATTATTATTAAATTTATTAAAAGGTAATAATTTTACATTATTTTATTACAAAAGATAGAAGGCATAGAAATATTACGACATTTATTCTACCACCGTTTTAGTGAAAAGGGTGCTTGAGATAAAAACTCAAAACCGAGAAAATAATGTTTAAAGAAGCGAAATTAAAATGTATCTACTTTTCTCTTCTGGTAACTTCATACCTTATCTATCTACGAGTATGAAAGAAAGTGGCAGATCGGTCTTCGAATTCTCGAAGCGGACCGCGGACCATTCTCATATGTTTAAATATCTGCTTCCGACGTCCGAATCAATCGACGCAAAATTTTTACGGATACAGATGTTTTGCAGTTCACGAGAAGATCGTCGGGAGCAGGCCGTACTCAACGCGCGAGCACTAACTTTTTCATTCAAGAAAGCCTAGCTCTATAAAAGGACGACTCGCGACAATTTTAAAAACTTGAAGCATTAATAAATGTTGTAATATTTCTGTCTTTCATCTCTATTGTAATAGTCATTATGTTTTACTTAACTCTGATAAGTCAATGATCACCAAATCCACAATGATCCACATTTATTCTGAAAAAAAAAAAAAAAAACTTATCACACATCTGCATCTGCCAAATTTAACGACGAGAAATCCGCAACCGCGTTAGCATCTGCAGATATCGTCAATACCTGTGTCTGTGGCATCAGTACCCTGCGGGATCCCTAGCATCTTCATCGTTCGATTGAAATATAGTATATATAATATAGTCACCATTCGTAGTGTTAACACTCGATTCAGTGGGCCAACGCCATCTAGCGGAATAATAAAGTATATTGCTATATGATTTATGTTTCCATAGCTGAAGGACAAAAAAAAATAGTTGCAGGCACTTTCGATTATTCTCACTAGTTCTGTTGACAGGATTTCTGGAATTTTCTTCCCATTTGTTCTATTGGTAAATAAATAGACACTTATAGCAAACATCCAGCTGAATCTTTGCAAAGAGTGTCCCAAAATTCACGCAAGAAGTAATTTTAATAGGAAACAGGTTTATAATTAAAAATTGTATTTTTTTAATTGATCCGTGAAGTACACGGTATAGGGTTATGTGTGGTAAAGCGTGTCGGGTAAATAGCCTCCGCGTTTTTGCTGGCATATTAGCAATAATAATAATAATATAATACCTCTTTCCGCGTTAGTGGTCGTGGGTTTGTGAACATAAACCTTGGATTTCAAAAAACCTAATGACATGAAGTTTTAGCAAAACGGTGCCTGCACGAGGACCAACGCAATTACTCCACAAGTTATTTCCTGATCGTTCGTAATTTTCCCGTTCTGGCAATCAGAATTGGCCACCCAGATCATGACTTTTATATTTGGGGTATTTTATATATTCCTTTTAAATATAACTGCTTTTGTATAGCTTTAAATGGTTTTTGTGTAATGAAATATATTTATTAAAACTTTAAGCAGAATATTTAATTGCATATACTAATAGGAAATGAAACTATTTTCCGGATTTAAATCGCGTATATTTGTTTTTTCAAACAAACCGAC
>NW_020654906.1:0-10675 GCF_003589595.1 Hyposmocoma kahamanoa
AGAACCTATTGCAATAAAACGGCAATTTCATACTTTAACCCCTAATATTAAACTGAAAATAAACACGATTCGCTGTGTATTATTAGTTCAGCCAGTTGATTGTCAATTGTCACGTAGACGTCATTCAGCTAATCGACGAATTAGCTGACTAAAACTCGCTATCACTCTTACTCGGCTCTTTAATAATGAATGTTTTGCTAGTTTTTAATAATAAAGTAAGTATTAAACGATAAAAACGTTGTGTAAAAGCTATCTAATTTTAATTTCAGTATCAGAAGCACTCCTTGTCAAAGAATTTGTCCAGGGAAGTACCAGCATCTTACCTATTTCTGCCGCGAAGCATTAATGTAACAATTATTGCGTTAGTGTGTTTCGGTTTTGAAGGATAAGGGTGTTGGTGAAGTTACAGGCACATGGAACTTGTCAACTTGTGTCTCAGGGTAACAGGCGCAATGGCAGTGTCCCTCAGATTATTGCGATTTAAAGCTCAGAGTTGCACTGCAACTGCTGTGCACAGGCGCGTCGCTTAACACCAGACATACGACTAGTTCGTCCTGTCTATATAATAAAAAGTAAACATTATTATTAAGAAGAAAGATCCGACAACAAGCACATAGAAAACTTCGTGAAGTCCGCTGGTTCGTTCCTTATCTTAGTTGAAGGGATATGAGGACAGACTAAGTTCATTTCAAATGTGCACCCTTCAACGTCGCCGTTGGATTGCCGATCAAGTTTTTGTACATCGTTTGATTTCGGGGCAAATTGATTGCCCAGAACTTTTATCACAACTCCAGTTTTCTATTCCACGTCGCAACGCCAGACCAAGTAACTATCGTCTTTTTAAAATCAAAAAATTCAGAACTAACGTTGGCTACAATGCTATTTTGAACCGAGTTTGCCGAGAGTACAATAATTCTCATAAAACATGTAAACATAGATTAATTGACTTAGATTTGTTTTCGTTGTCATTAAATAAATATAAAACTTTATTGTATAAATGGTCAGACTAAAAGTACCATAACTTTACAGTTTAATTTAGCATGTTTACTTATTGGTTTTGTTTTATCCATCTATTTGTCTTAATGTAACATACAAAAAATGCTTTTGACACGAGCTTCTGATATGTGCATGCTGTATTTGCCTATTATTGGGTTTACACTCGAGTATTTTATGTAATGTTATTGTTTGTTCATGTACAATAGTGTATTTCAGTTGGCAAATCTAATAAATAAATAAAAAAAAAAAATAGTTGGCATAGCGTATGGCACGGCATGATAGAAGACGTCGGTTCAAATCCAGCCGTATCGAAGGATTTTTTTACGATCTTTGTATTAATAATAATAATAATAATAATTTTAAAGTTTACTATTCCATTATGGAATATTCGCTGGCTTGAAATTCGAAATTTTGGAATTGGATTGCGAAAATTGCTTGGATTAAATATTATATGAATTTTAGTGTATATCATTGGACTCTCAACATTTTTATTTTTTAAATAAATCAAGGACGTTCGCTGTGTTATTTGATATAGAAATATCAATTATACAACCTTAACTCACTGTATTGCGAATTACTTTTGATATGTATAGCATGAGCACGATCTTTAACTATTTTTAATCGACTTCAAAACAAAATGGAGGAGGTTAACGGCTATATATATGTTTTCCAATTTCTTCGTCAATTGTAGACCGATTTTGGAAATTCTTTTTTCGTTTAAATGGTGCACCCTCGTGATGGTCCCATTGGGATCCATGAAAATCGAGAAAAATCCTCAAATTTTATAAGCATGTCAGTGTACATACCGATTTCTCCACCAATTGTGGACCGATTTTGAAAATTCTTTTTTTGTTTGAAAGGGGTGTACCCTTCATCAGGGGTATACCCACCTTCTTCAGGTGGCCCCTGATGCCGACGATGCTGTTGGTAATCACAAATTAAAAAATATTTTCCGCAAATAAAAGCCGACTTTTCACATGACACAATACCTGTAATCAACAAACCACCGTCACTATGACAGCCACAAAAAAAGTATAAAATGTACGAAAGGAGTTCGTAAAGGTTCCATTGTCACCAAGAAGACAGAACCTGTTGAGGGGATCCCATGGAAATTGAAAACAGCCGATAGGCAAACGTTTGTGGTCGGTTTTTCTTTCAATGAAAAAGTTACAATTATTTCTACTCCTGTACTTTAATCTGTGAATTATAATTTCATGATAAACCATACCACAAAGGCCAAATTTATGGCCCGCTTGCAAGACCTTTAGGTAAATTTAAACAATCAGGAGATAGATAGAGCTCTATGTACATGTTATAGTTCTGTGTATAGAACTTTAATAAAATTTTTCAGCTCAGTGGCGAGTCCCATAAACAATAGAACTTTGATTCAGAATGAAAACGAGCGACTTTATGATATGGTTTATATAGTATAGGATAGGATAGGATAGCAGGATATAGTAGAATAATGCTATTTAGTCCTTCTTAAGGAAAAGTTGTAAAGAAAAGCTTATTCAATGAATTTATTTTCCAAAATATAAGTTTTTCTATTTAGTTTTATCCCGCGTATGTATATTTTAATTTCCAAAAGTCTGTGCGAGAGGTATTTAGTCGCAGTGCTCGCTATAAAAGATTTGAATGATCAGTTTTATGAGTATCCAAAGATCTTAATCACAGTTTGTTTTATAACGCTATAAAAGTAACCTGATTGCCATATTTATAAAGCGGTCTTACATGATCACTAAGAAATGAAATGTTGAATAACTGTAGAAAAAAAAAACAAAGTTGACACGTCTAGAGCTATTACTAACTGAAATGTGTTATAAATGTAATCACTATAGAACAGCTGAATAAACGTTACTTCGACATGATTATACGACATAAAAGTAAAAAATGCTGTACCAGACTTTTTAAATTCGTCATATTTTATTGCGCTATTGGTATTGGTGCAACGGGCTAGTTTCCGCAACTCGACGTCGAGCCGCCTATTTTGCGTGTGGTGGGTACAGGGTCCTACTCGTGCCACCCAAGCTCCTCCAGAAATCTCAGCAGACTCTTCGGTTTTCTGAAGACTTCGGGGAGCGACCTCGGCACTCCAAGGTACTTTGCCCTGTAGTTGGCCACACCGGAGTACTCTAGTAGGATGTGTGCGCCCGTTTCCCTCCATGCACGCTCTGCATAGAGGGCTGTCCGTGATACTTAAATTGAAAAGGTGTTTATTCTATGGACCGTGACCCGTTAGAGCGGCAGATGGAGTGCGCAGCTCTTGTCTTTCAAGTTTGATCAATTTACGTGATAGACTGGCGTTGAGCGTTGGGAGTGCTTCCCTAGCCTGTCTACAAACCGTAAGGGTTGTCTATATGTTATTATGAGAAGATTTTGTACCTTTGAGTATAGTTGTTCTTGACCATTGGTAGGGGCATTTATTGGGCTATTCCGCTGGTTAGACAAGATCGCTTGTTGAAGACGATGATGATTTTAACAGCAGTAGAGAGCTCCTTGTGAAAGGGTTTGTCCAGGGATGTGCTGCCATCGTACATGTATTTTTACCACCAAACAGTAATGTGAGCATTACTGCGTTCCGGTTTGGAAGGGTAAGGGTACTGGTGAAATTACTGGCACATGGGACCTGTCAACTTATCTATCAGGGTGGCGGGCGCAATGGCCCCTCAAATCTTTGCGATTTAAACTTCTGAGTGGCACAGCTGCTACTATAGACAAGCGTGTCGCTAACCACTAATCGCACGTCTTATTCGTCCTATCAGTCAGTATCGTAAAAAGAAACCGACAGACTATGTCTTTCTGTACGTTTGGCGTACATTGGGCAATAATTGACGAGAACCTTACGTCTATTTGCATACATTTCATCACGATGGCAAACATTATAACGTATTTATTTATTTTATACAACTTACACTTACAGTACTCAGAACTAAACATGTAAGTCATGTCACAAAAAGGGTTGAGTCGATCACCGGCTCAAAATAGGATGGATTTGGACCACAGAGCTTTGGTGAGAGCGGTGACCGTCTCCAGATAGTAACAAATGGATCTAAGAACTTTTGATTCAGTGTTGCTGAACGTGACAATATCGTTTGTTCTGCTTAAGGATTCTATTACGGCTAGGGCTTCGAAGAATGGTGTCCGTCTTAGTGTCATTGTGCGGGGTAAATAAAAGTTGAACAGAGGGTATTTGCGCTGACGAAGGACGTAACGTGAGATTGGCGGGATAAGAAAAGGAATTTGAACCAATAGATAAGGGCCATCGATACGGCAAGAGAAGAATACCCACTCAACTTAGAACACCCAGACAAAAACTTGCGAAGAAAATGTATCACGATATTTGACCACCATGTTATTATAGCGAACCTTACGAATTTTTCTATATGGTTGTTGCAGATCTTTGGTTTTTAACGAATTCTTGCTATAGCGCCATCTGTGAGAAATCTATTTCTTCACTCATCCAGTAGCTCGTTCCGTGGCTTAATTGACATAGGGTCTGGCACGGTCTGCTGGCAGACATTGATTCGAATCCAACTGGATTGAACTAGTTTTCTCTTAGTGTACGATCTTTGTAATAATAATTATAAAACATATGTACGCGAGTTAGGTCCGAAAAAGTAGAATAAAAACTCATTTCCAAAGTGTAGCAATTGGAGAACGAAGAAACTCGATAAATACCTGTAATATAGATTTTAATAATGACATCAGTCGACATATATGGTGTTTTTCATTTACGCAAACACATTTTGACGTATATTGCAGATATAAATGATAGCAGCTGTTATTTTTTTTTAAATTGCGTCAACCCACTATTGCGCTAGCGACACTCGCTTTCCGAAAGTTGATTGATGGATTGCTTTTTATCGGACTATTTCTAATCTTGTTGATTCTAATTCGTATATATATGAAAATGGCATATATTTAAATTATCTCTTTAAGTTTGCAAACGCAGCAGGCATATAAATATAAATGGTAATCTTTTTTAATGATTGATCCTCTTTCTCCGAGATATAAAATAAATTAAATCGATCGATATTTTAATCTGCTCTGAGCTACGCAAAAAACTTTTGATTTGTTTATTGATTAACTTTGGTAATTGTATACTGGGCCGCAAAATTAAGACAAAAGAGCATTGACTTACAATTATATGGACGTCGGGTCCGCGCTAAAAAGTGTCCGAACTTATAGGGCGTTAAAATCGTATACAGAGCGTCATTCACGCTTTAGTCTTCGTTTGTTCGACTGACAGCGAAGCAAGCAAAATTAGACAGTACTTACAGTTTAGACAGTAGTTAAATTCAACGGTTTAGATTTGTCATATTCCTTGACATGTCACTACGTTTAAATAGGTTGACTTGGGACATTGTTTTTCGTGGTTTTTGTATTAGATCCGTCGTCCATTTATTTGTAAGTCAATGCAAAAGAGCATTAAAAATAAAATTTAGATACTTATTTTTAAAACTATGTAAATGTTTTTTATTTTATTTATATACTAATATTATATTAATTATAATATAATTTGATGACATTACAGGCACATTGTACTTTTCAATTTATGTCTCAGGGTGACGGACGTAGTGGCAGTGCCCCTTAGATCTTTGCGACAGGCGTGTCGCTTACCACCAGGAGCACGACTTGTCCGTCCCAACATTTGTAACATAAAAAACAGTTAAAATTAGAATGCTCAAAATTTAAGATAACGTACAAATATATTATCTATTTTACTGTTAAAGATTCACTTAGTCGAATTGTCATTCACACCGGCTTTTCTGGAAAAATGAAGATGCGTCACTGTTCAAGTGTCAGTCTGATATTGAAAGCTTGTAAAGCAATGGTTCAATGATTCGTATGATTGTGCAATACATGCAGACATTGATATAGCCTGCCTATTAAATAGTGAGATTTTGTAACTGCAGCGATGATGAATGGAAAAAGACGAGTGTCTGTGCTAGTTTCCTAAACAGCTTAGATAACACACTGCAGTTTTATCTAAAGTGTGATATTGTATTTTGTAAAGCTGTCGGTAAGATCATCTCTAAAGTACTTCGAAGACAAAGGAAATTCCATAAGCAGCGCCGTGTTTCGAGTATTCAAATTGTTTCTTTTTAACAAATTCCATTGTTTTTTTGTCTGTGTGTTATGCGATTGCTCGTATATTTGTGAACTGAGTCATTCTTTTTTATTGAAAAGGGAGTGTCTCAATTGTGGTTCCATTAAGTTTGAAGAACTATGCTGGTGGCGTGTTCATTAGAACAAAGCCCTTTTCAAACAATAAGGATTTCAAAAAAGCTTGAAGAAGAAACTATAAACACAGTTTATTAGGTTTCACCCACTTTCCGTCAATCGATTTCGATAAAACTTGGCACACAGATGTGATTCCAATGAAAGTAAGATGTAATGGTAACTAGAGACTGCTTTTTTTTAAACGGACTAAAATGACGCAAAAGTGTTGCCTGCTTGCGAGCAGCTAGTGATTGCAGTCGATAAATATTCTATCGACTATCGACTGATTGGTCATGCTTATGGAATAAATAGCCTAACTTGTTTCGTTTGAATCATCCTCTCCATCCATCTGCTTACGAAGAACGCAAAGAGGAGACATATTTTAAGGGTTTTAATTTTAATTCAATATAGATAATCAAATCCGGTTATTCTTTGTTAAAATGTATGTGAATAAAAATTGATATCGATATTAGTAAGCCAACTGTCCGAATAAGAATAAAGAAAGCAATAAAGCAAATAGTAATCATTAGATAGCTATAACATTGACAATAATCAATCATTTTTGGCGAAAATTTTATCTTCTTTCACAATCTATCGACAAAAATTACGTAACTATTTAAAATTTTATGAAAAGTGGCAACCCTACAAATGTCATTTTACTCCGTCTTCAAAAAAGACAGACTAGATTTGATCCATCGAGTATATAACCAGAAATAGAGACGAAATGTCATTTAATTTGTTTGAAAACTATTCTGCCACATCATTACTGTGACAACTGTGCTCCAATTGGCCAGCCCGAGTTCGAAACAATTGACGGGTGTCGTCAACTGTTTCACTTCAAATCGACCAATTAACTTGAGCTTGGCTATAATGGACGAAAATTGCAAAATTACATATTTAATACTTAATTACCGATGAAATGTGATTCCGTTTGTTTTGTGTTTATTTTTATTTAATATTAGATGTTTTGCTGTTTTTCTCACACCACCGAATAGAACAACACGGCATTGTTAGAGATTTTATCTTTATTACAATAAATACAGAATATTTTTTGGAAAATACGGAGACGTACACACAGGTCAGTAGTTGGCCTGTCTATGTTTCAGTGCAAACGAGAGTTGATATTTCTAAGAGCTGTATCGCTAATGTGTTACCAGGAATATATGGCACTTATTTCGTCTCTATTTCTGGTTATATACTCGATGAGTTGATCTGATCACGGAAGCGGCAGACAGTGACAGATTCGTATTCAGTTATTATTGAGGAGATCACGACAAAGAACACAGCGAAAGCGAACCTAAATTTTGAAGTCGTTTTTTATAATTACTATGTGGGATTTGTATCTAATATCAGGCGTCGAAAAGAGCTCCCGGGCATTACAGCGAATTGCGTCTGATGTCATTGTCCTTGCATGAACTAACATTGTCAATGAAATAGGCTTTATTTTTATCTAACAGGAAGTACAATAACATGCATCCAATAAAGGAAATAATTTCTTTCAAAAGGATTAGTAATAATGTTTGTTCCCGTCATGATAATAATGGAAACGTATCGAGTTGCTAACAACTAAGTTTTCGCGATTGTTACACATTGGAAGTGAAGCGTCGATTTGTTTAAAAAAAATTCATAAAATAAACAGAAAAAACATGTAAATATTAATAATAGTAATAAATAACACACTCATAGATCTGGAGGCGAATGGAAGAAATAAAATGGATGGAAAAGAGAACAAATGAGGAACTTTTGGAAAGAGTTGGGGATGAGAGAAGTTTTTTTAATGTAATAGAGAGGAGAAGGGGCAAAAATAATTGAACATTTGTTGCGTAATTACGAATTTGTGAGAGTGATAACTAAGGGAAGATAGAAGGGAAAAGAAAGTGAAGAAGTAAAAAATAAAAAATAAGATCAAAGTGAACAGCTTATAGAGAGGTCAAAGAACTGGCTATGAACCATGAGGAGTGGAGGAGGCTACACGGACAAGAGTCTGGATCTTAAATAAAATGATGACACACTCATAGCCCCCACTAGGGAAACCCTGTATCGCGAATGCTACGTACACATACATAGACAACCACAAATTGCACCCAGTCACGACGGAAATAAATGTAGGCCATACAAATTTTTATCGCTGCCCGGGAATCGAACTCGGGAGCTCTGGGTGGCAATCCAGGATGGTAACCGTTCGGCCACCAAGGCAGTTTAGTATATTATTTCCTTTATCGAATAATAATATATAACACAATTTTTTTGTAAGTTCCAACAGTGTTAGTATCTTACAAGTATAACTTAAAGACTAGGTTAGTGGTAATAATAATAAATTGTTGCACAAAATTGAAATTATAATAAAGAAACTTAAAAAAAAATCAACCAACTTCAAAAACCGCAAAAAATCACTACACTAAAAAGTAAAAAATAACAAAATACAGATTTAATTCAAAGTACAACAATGCACGTAATGCTTTAAATTTATTTTTGTCTTATTTCGTTTTGTACACAGTTTATAATTACTTATTAATCAATCTATCTACATTTATGGTTTATTTATATAATTACAACGTGAAAAATCTTGTCCAAACCTATTTATTACGTATTATTTTTAAAAATATTATTATTGGTATGTGCTACCTACTGATCGGTTTGAAGTTTTATCTTACCAGTAAAAAAAATATTGGTACTCAAATGTCTAATTATTTATTTTTGGAGTCGGTGCCAACCAATGCAACAAACATACTGTATTGCATTAGAATCCAGGTATTTCTCTTGTGAGACTATTCAATCAGGACCCGAATGAAAGATTTCATAATGGGTAGGTCATATCTATCAGGTACGACCTATAAAATGGTGTTGGTGCTGCCCCTCAGTCTGCTGAGCAACGAGGCAGTCTTTTCGCGGATAATGGCATTGAAACCCTGAACCCGCGCTCTGCATTTAATGCCATTCGAATATCAATGATAACTGCAGAGCAAGTATATTACATAGCACTTATAGGTGCTATAAACATACATTTTAACTGATAACAAAAGCTTGAGTGCATGTTCAATGGCAAATAAAATTACAATAAATTACTGAACGTGTTTTTTTACGTTCTGAAAAATCATTTTCCGATATATTTTTAGTTTTGCTTTTGCATAATTTATCACCATTTGAAGGTTGTTTTGTGATTGCAATGTATTAATATACCTATAGGAACACATTACGGGTGAGAAATTGTTATACATAAAGACGTTTATAATTCTGTATGCTATTGTTGAATTTCTATTTTTCGTTGGATCTGCTTTTTGATACTATTATTGCGACAAAAAATTGTATTATTATTAGCTATAGTTGTAACGTAGGATTTGAAAGCAGTTTAGCCAGTTGACACAGACTTTATCCAGTTTTCAAAAGGCTCCTGTTGTCCAGATAAGTACCGGAGATGTTTGACTCGCTCAGGTCCCGTGAGCTTCCGTGAGAATTTAAAATTTTAAATACTTTTTTTTGGAACTAGAAGACTAGATATTTTATGAGAGGTTTGTTTTGAATACAGTACTTATACGGTGGAGCAGAATCTGACATTGACTTTAGTCACTGATTAAATACATAAATGGCTGTTAATCTTTTTTTATGAGATCATGTAACGGGACGACTGGTGCTACGCGACATATCTACCCATAACAGTGGCAGTGCCACTCAGAACTGTAATTCGTAAAGGTCTGGGAGGCATTGCCACTGTGCCCTATACCCCAAGACATCAGTTAATAATTTCCATGTGCCTGTAATTTCACCAACACCCTTACTCCTCGTTACTACCTCGTTTTTCCGCCCCGGCGGAGACGTCACGCGTAAGCACGTTGACCCCTCGACGTGATTCCGCTGCTGTTGCCACTGCTACCCAACCCATTGCTCCACAACCATAACCCAGGCAAGCAACGGAGGGGAAGAAGAAAAAGCGGAAACTCGTCTGTGTCGGAGCTGTGTCGTCAGTGCATGAGGACGGCTTCAAAAAGGTGGAAAAGAAAAAGAAGTACACTAGCCGTAACCTTAGTGGCACCGCCCCGACTGCCCCCAACCATCTATTGCGTCCAGCGGTACCGATGACGTTGCTATACGTGTCACGACTTCATTATTCTACAAAGTCTACGGATATGGTGGAGTACATACGGGTGAAAGCCAAAGCTGCCCTGAGGGTCGATCAGTTGGCGTCCCGCCACAAGGTGAATTTTAATTAATTTGTGGTGAGATTACGAACTCAACATCTGTCGACCTTCATGAAGGAGGACTTTTGGCCGAAGGATGTCATGTTCCGGCGTTTCCGAGGACGGCTATCGGACACCCACGATGTGTCACACGTCGCGGTCCGTACGTGTAAATAAATAAATAGTTTTTGTCATATGATTATGTAAGTTAGTCTATTAGGCATGTGTTTTATGCATTGACTTACAAATAAATGGACGACGGGTCTAATACAAAAACCACG
>NW_020654907.1:0-19724 GCF_003589595.1 Hyposmocoma kahamanoa
ATTAAAAAGCAAATATATATAAATAAGTAAAAAAGACTATATATAAAAATAAAAATAAATAATACTTAAATACATGCTCATAAAATATTTCACCTCAATACATTTTATCTATTACCAATTAATAAAAATGCCTCCCTCTCATTTGCTGTGCCCGACAGGGTCCATACATGATCTATTATATTATATACTTTGTAACACCTTGTAAACATATGGAAAAGCAATAAAGATTGAGTATTGAGTAAGAATAAAGAATACAATAACGCCATTAGTAATCAGTAAAGCGTAGTAACATTCATAATTGAGACATTTTTGGCAACATTTTACTTTCTTTCACAATATATCGATACAAATGTCGACAACAGCTGCATGACTATTTAAAATTTTACGAAAACTGGCAACCCATCAAATTGTCATTTTACTCCGTATGTTGTATTTATGGTTGTTTGAACTAGAGTGCCTTAAATTGAGAATTATTCAACATTTCATTTCTATTTCATAATCATACTTTCATTCCGTAATTCAGGTATAAAAATATCAATGCGTAAGTTTATTTTAATACAGCACGAAAATACTATTACTAAAAATAATCTAGAATGATCCTTGTAACAGTACATAAAAACGTACACGATGTAAACTCAGTACAGAGTACTAAAAAACCGACCTCAAAATTTCATGAAATTATTATTATTTGCCAAGGTTTATTGAAATCGGTTACCGAAAAGTGCGCAAAACCGAATTCATCTCTAATTTGCCACTCTTAGAGGTGGAATATTTTCTTCTAATTAAAATGGACCTCTATCGATGTACCCTCTTTCAAAAAAAAAGGATCATCAAAATCGGTTCACAAACTTATCGCGTAACATACATAAAAAAAAGAAAAATGTTTTCGTAAGCCTCGCTTTTTAAAATAGCCTTTATTTAAGTAAATACATTAAAGTAACACCAAATCAATGTTTAATTGTGAGTAAAGAGCGGAAAAACATTTTAAGTTTTACATTAATGATAATATGACATAATAATGTTTTTAGAAATTTACTAAAATATCAAGTGAAATTTTATTTGAATTATACTGGAGTGTTTTATGCCTTGAGTATAACATGGAACTCTTTACGTATCTACAGATCGTTCAGAATACGTTACCTTTACTTTAAAGATAATAGTACATTATGATACAAGTGTGCTAAGTTGGTCATTACACACGAGGCGTTATTACTCGCGCGAGCCGCAGGCGAGCGCGATAAGAAAGCCGAGAGTGTAATGATCAAAGCACACGTGTTTCATACGACGTTTTTCAACACATTTGCGAGGAAAATGAAACAAACTTGAGTAAAATGGAAATGAAAAATAGCTTTATTTGGCATTAATTAAAAGTTTCATATGCAGCCATGTATTTTTCTCTGGATTTCGAAGGTAATAAACTGTCACTTGCGTTTTGTGCCTCTGTGAGGATTTCGGGCGGTGTTAAATCCATCAAAATGTTTTCTTCCGTGCTTGAGCAGGACATTTTAAACACCTAGGTAATTATCTAACACACAGCGTATATAAATGTTTCGAACGTATCAATGGAAATTGGCGCGCAGAGTTATTTTTTCTGCGCCTGGCGCCGCGTCGCGGATATGCGCGCGCAGGTGCTTCGGCAATAATGAGACTTAGGTGAAATTCCTAAACAGCCAATGCGAAATAATATAAATATGTCCTTATTTCACTCAAATTCGTGTAAAATATTATCCAAAATAAGTCATTTTATTCAATTAAAGTTTTATAGGTGTATATTGTGTATGTTTTTCTATATTTATCACATCAAATAAGAAATATAAATTTATTAATAAAAATATTATTTGTAAGGTAAGACTACACAACCGTATTAAACAGAAATAAAAAAAAAACTGTGACCCTGTTTGTTTGGGATTACTGTCATTGTAATTTGAATCTTATAATATGTAGGTTAGAGCTGTTTTTTTAATAGACCAAGTTAATTTCAAAGACATAACCCGGATAATTTAAGAATGCATAGTTTTAATACATAGGCCTTGTTGTGAGATACATCTTAATCCGGTTAAGCCTATACTTATTACACACACGTTTTGTAATATAATTACAAACGCGTGTTCAATAGCTAGGTTTATGAGCCTAAAAGCGATACAATAAGAAGCCCGTTACGAGCAAATGTGTTGAAAAATACATTACAATATTACAATTTAGCGACTTTACCTCTTCCCTATGACAAACGTCAAATGAAGTATCACACGGAAAAAAATGGCAGGCTTTTGAAGTTATTGGTACAGTTTTTGCAAAGATTAATTTTATTTTAAATATATTATGAAGAAAATACGAAAAAAGAAAATATACCTTTTTTTGGCGTCTTATATTGTAACAGTTCACTAAGATTTCTGAACACTGGATCACAGGGTAAAGGAAGGTCATTTAGATCTAAAAACACTTTTCAAACTTTCACACTTTTTTGTTTCATCTAACGGTAATGGTTATGGTCTACCTCTTTTCATCGTTAATATGTTTATATTACTTGTTTATTACTATTTCTAATTATTAATGACGTTATGAAAGCGGACTTTGCATAATTATTTTCACCATTCTGAATATTTTGGGTAGTCGAATATTTACTATCAAATGACAACTAAACGATTATTAAATAACTGATTATAATTCGTTCATATTCTTTAATACCTACAAATGGAATTTACATTTCAATGAAATTAATATAATAATTGTTATAAAATATAGCTTGCAACTTAGAATAATAACGCATAGAAACCTAGTCCGCACACGCTAAGTGAGGCAAATTGAAGCACTCCCAATGGGCCTACACGAGCGGGCGAGCCTTCAGTGCTCAAGGTCAACTTGCACCGCGAACAGCTCAAGAATTTTAGCTAAAATGACGAAATGTGCAGTAAATGAGTGTAAAAATACGTCAGACAAACATAAAATATAAATACTAACATTACATTTCACAAGGAAGTAACGCGTTTCAACTTATATTTTTATATAAATATTCACTACCAAAAATTAATCTACTACTAAAACTAGCCTACATGAATTTGATTTCTTGTGACAGTTCGTTTGCTATGAAACTATCATTCTATGCGTTATTATTCTAAGGCTTGCAAAGGTAATCCAGAAACCATTGTTGGCATAGTCTAAGCGACTACAAAACTATTTAGCAATTATAATAAGAAGATAAACTGTCTTTTTTAGATGATAATTTTTACAAAGGCGTTTTATTATTATTTTCAAATAACTTTTTATAGAAGCTTCCTAGTGAAAAAAAGTATATTTAGGTAGAAATTGGGTAGTAAATAGTTATATAAAAAAAGTAAATTATATACTGCTTGAACAATAAAAAACGTAAAGTGGTCCAGCCAACCTGACTTCAGAATGGCTGGCCACTTTATTTATTTAATATTTTCGTTAGCGCAAAGGTACTAAATAGAAAATAGAAAATAGATAGTAAATAATGAACACAGTTGGATTTGTAAATCTCGTTTGGTCCAGTCGTCCTGACGGACGCAATAATACGATATAAGTGAAAGTGAAAACATAAATATTAACTCCCGCTTCTTAAAAAACTATTTAGAAAGCCCAAACGAGAGAACTAACTTATTTAAGAGAAAGAAGAAAAAAACATGATGTTGTAGAACCACAATGGAAAATACTTAATAAGCATCTCGATAATTGAACGAATACTTGGCACAAAGGACTTATATCCAAGCTAAAGCTCTTAATAAAAAAGTATCATAGGGATCATCCTAGTTTGTGTTTAGTATAGTTCTAGCCTCGATCGAAAGTTGAAATCTAATAATGTCATCCATAGTGGGAAAACTGTCGTAACTACGGATTTCGTGTTTCGAAAGTAGGACCCCAGATCCAGCTAGGCCATCAATGGATGTGCTCAGATTCTTGAAAATCTACACGAAACACTAATCTGGTATCACAAGATACATGAAACTATTCCACAATTTGAAGACTAATGCGTTTTCTTTTTAATTCCAGATATTTCACTTTGTTTCACCTTATTTAACTGAACGCGAGAATCACAGATTGTACAAGTACCACGAAAGATCATTGACCTTTAGGCTTTTCGCTTACAGTATAGTATTCTTGTTTCCGTCGATAATCTTTACTAGTTGGATTAAGGTACGTTTGATAACTTCAGTAAGTTAAGCTGTAATAACATACAAAGTATTTTTTGCGAAAAAGAACTACGTCTGAGTGCTTTCGAACAGATGGAAATAATTAGGTACAAGAACAGGGGTTTTATTAAATGAACAATTGAATTTTGCATCATCACCTTTATTACGGGTATTTTCGGGTTTCAACAATAGCAACACTGGGGGTAGCGGGGCATAAATAAACCAACCGTTCTGAACGAGCTCACTTTTCGGCCGAGCGTCGAGCAGTCAACAGCCCCTGAGGATGCCTCGTGGAGAGGCGAAACACGTCTCGGGTATATTTTTGGTGGTGGTTTGTGACTGTAGTTCCGCTTGTGTTATTTATTTTATGCAGACGGAAGGTGGGATAATTAACGGCATGAAAAAATATTCAACACAAGCACGGCTATTTAGCACGATTTAAGCTTCACTGGGTTCGCGGAGTAACAAATTAATTTACCTCCATTGTTATCCAAAGTAATGTTATAAATGCGAAAGTAACTCTATTACCTGTGCACGCCTAAACCGCTGAACCAAATTTGATGAATGTTGATATAGAGATAGATGGGACCTAGTAGAAGGACATAGGGCACTTTTTTGTCACAAAAATAAAGTCGGTGAAAGTTTGTATGGAGAGGTAATCATTTTTCGAGTAAGTAGTACAGTAGGCTACCCTCGAAGTACTTTTCGTACGTGGGCACTAGCAGTAATTAATAATACTAAGGGCGCCTTCAAATTATTAAATTCAAATAACTATAATTCATTAATTGTTACTGCTAAAGTTAAATTCATCTAAACATTATATCCCAGCAGATGGGTCTAAAAATGAACATGGACTAGACGAAACCTATGTCGAATGTCCATGTCGCACCCACCCCTATAACAGTGGGAACCTCTACTCTCGAAGTTGTTGATGAGTATATCTACCAGGGACAAACCGTCCAATTAGACAGAGCCAAATTTGAATTCGTCGAATCCGACTGGGGTGGGCAGCTTTCGGGTCGTCTTCTCGTCCGCAATACCGCAGTCATAGCATATTTTATTTTTAACTTAAGTGGATATACCCCTCTAAAATCAAATAGAAGATTGGGATTTTTTCCTCTGCTCCCTCTCAAAGGGTTAAGATGAGTCAATCGCGGCGTGAAGAATCTCATTCAAGTACCTATACTCACCGACACCAATCTCATGTTACAGGGCCGATTCTACAGGCACCCATTGGAACACTGGAATCAAATAATAAACATTTCCTTGCCATTCAATGATACCTCCTATCATCTCCCTCTATTTTCGGACGCATACGGCCCCATACACTTCAACAAAACATACAGCTACGTAGTACCTAAACTCGGTGCTTTCTTTTACTACCATTGCAACAAATCTATCAATTGCATTGACGAAATGGTCTTCAACTTCGTTCTTTTATTAGGACTTTATATGCTTGGACTCTTGATAAAAACTTTTAGTAGAACTATTCGGGATCTATGTTTCATGTAAGTGTAATCCAATGACTATACATTTTTTTTTACAAACAGCTTGTACCACAATGTAATAGAAACCAGAGAACAAAATAGTAACGAGAACGGTCACTCTGCGCCCCTCCCTAGCTTTACGTTGACCGAACGGCAATAAGGCTGTCGGCGAGCCGTTTTCGCGCTAAGATGGCTTTGATATTTGAATATACTTTTCATTTATTAATTACAAAGCTAGTACGTTAATATATAACATCATTGTATGTTACTATTTATAATGGTCGTGAGTTGTGCTGTGTTTATAATCATCTATACGAGATAGACAGACGAATTTCTTCCGTTTTCCTATAGATGAAACTAGGTAAGTAAAAAAACTTATGTCTGAGATTCATTCAGTTACTGTTTTCGTCATTTATTTAATACAGAGTAATATATAATACAGATTTATTATATCAATATAATGAGATGTAATATAGTAGACGAGGGTTCGAAATTCCCAATTTGTATTGCCGATAAATATGTAGTGAATATAATTCTTAACAAAGTAACAAATGATAAAGTTGGACGCGCAATTTCAAATACCTTGGTTACCTTATTTAAAAGTACCTGTTCATATAACATTTCAGCCCCCGTAGCATGGCCACGCATGATAGTCGCGACGCGCGCGATAAAATTGAAATAATCGCGCGTTATTGGCTATCTAAATTAGATCTGATTGAGACAGCAAATAGCGCGCGCTTATTCCAATTTCATTGCGCGCGTCGCGACTATCATAGTGCTTTTAAATTTACTTTTTTAAAATAAACCTTCAGCTTTATTATAGATATAGATATGATATGAAAACCTAATGAACATGTGTAAGTATTACACACGCCTATCCTGCGTATGGCCTACGTATGGTCTCTCGCAGCACGCATTGCAGGAATGCAGAAGGCTTGCATGCTGCTACTGCATTCATAATCCTACGAGATTCGCGTTAGAATTTTCGCTATGTTGCCACTATGACCACGTACGAAAAAATAATGGGTAACCCTGCCACTTCACGCACACAATTGCGCGTGTGCAGATAGCGCCTTGCTGTATGTAGTAGTAGGAGGTAAATAACTTTCGACTGTTGTACGGAGTGTCCGGGGTGTAATAGAAACTATATTAAGTAATTATAAGCAAAAACATTTCCCTACTGATAAAAGTATAATAACAAAATACACCATTTGATAAATAATGAACACGGTGTTAATCGTAGTACGTTTATTTTTGAACTGCGGTACAGAAAAAAGCCAAACCACAGATTGTGTTTTCGGCAAATACCCACTTATACATAACACCTTCACCCTTATTCTAAACCTTATTTTAAACATCCCAACCATAGCGAACGGGTGGCCTTACAACTGGCCGTAATGGCTCGGGCCGCACGCGTTCAGTGGCGGGCGAGCCAGGCTGCGCCTGCTCCGCGTGTTGGTTCGGAACCGGCGCCGGGCGCGCGATTTTGTCGTCGCTAGTGCCTTCCCTCTCCCCCGACCTCGAGCTCGACGCATGCTCTGTAGCTTCTGCTACGGGTAAACAACTCGGTGGATAAATACGCGTATTCTTACGTTGTGCAATTCCCTCACCACTTGAATCACGTTTCCTTAATTGATCTATATGCCGATGCATTATACCTGTTAACGTTTCTATCCTATAATCAGTCTCCCCCATTCGTTCGAACACTTTTCCTTTCCCCCAAGTATTAGGACCTGAGGTGTTAAATAATTTAAACCAAACTAGTTCGTCTACATTAAACGATCGAGGTTTTCCGTCTGCAGTAGCTTGATGCTGTCGTTGGAAAGAATTTACCCGTTTTTCTCGGTCTGGCTTAAGACAATCGAGTCGGGTACGTACCGGCCTACCTAATAATACCTGGGCCGGACTATCCCCTGTAGTGTTGTGAGGAGTGTTGCGATACACAAGTAGGAATCTGCTTAGGGCAGCGTCTACGTTGACAACTTGAACTATAGCTTTCTTAATAACCCTCTTGCACAGCTTCACTGCATTTTCAGCAAGGCCATTAGAGGCGGGGTGATAAGGTGCCGAAAATAGTTGTTCAATACCATTTTGTTTACAAAATGCCTGCAACTCCTCACTCGCAAACGGCGGACCGTTATCACTAACGATCTGCTTGGGTAAACCGAACCTCGCAAAATGTTCTCTCAGCTTACTCAGGACAGCTTTAGCTGTAGTGGTAGACATGCTCGTCACCTCTATCCATTTGGAGTAAGCGTCAACAAGTACGACAACACTAAACAACTAAATTTCATTATAAACACACACATGACACATTATAGACGCAAAATAACATTAAGCAAACTAGCTCGCATTAGAAACATTGACATACCAACAAATGGACTTCGGGTCTAATACAAAAACCACGAAAAAAGTGCCCGAGGTTAACATACACAGTTACTAGGTTAACAAACGTAGCGATATGTAACGAAATATAAAAAACTAAAACATTTAATTTAAATTGTAACGTCATTGCAGTACTGCCTAAATTTGCTTACAACAATTTAAGAGCCCAAAAACACCATATTCAGCTTCTACTGGAAACTTAACAAAATGCACCATATTTAGCTTCGACTGAAAATTACTTGAACACAAGAGTAATGGAATAGCCTTCCTCGTAAATATTAATTAATTTTTTTATATATATTATTATGTCGAATTTTGTACAAATTCACTTAAAGGTGTAATAAAGAGTTGGGCAGATACATACATACAATTATTACTACAAATGTGAAAATAAGCGTGTACTATAAGAAATGTACCAATATTACAACTAAACGTAATCTCAAATATCCGTAATTACGATTTATAACAAAACCGTTACGTTTTCGAGTAATTTTGTTGCTTTTTACATAGACAACATTAGCTTTTGTTTAAAAAATAGGATTAAAATCTTAGCTACTCTACAGTTTCTTTGTTCTAAATATTTCAATCGCTTGTGGTTCGAACAATTGAAAATGACCAAGAAGTTTATATAGGCTTCTTGAAACTGACGTAATGGGTCTCTTTCCATCTTTTGCTCATGCAATGAGTAGAAAAAGGACAGTTAGCTATTTAATTATTTCGTGTGCTTGTGTAATTTATATTTACGATTGAGTTATATATAAAAAAATACTATAAAACTGTACAAAATAACACTTTTAAATGACCACTATGATAACACAATATATTTGTTTATTGAAAATATGATACAAAATCCGGTTTTCACACTTTACTGCAGTAATTTTAACAAGTTATTATTTATACTGCATATATTGGTACTGCATGATTGACAACCGTGCTGTCACTCGAACAAACGAAGACTATTGCGTGATTGGCGCTCTGTATGCGATTTTAACGCCCTACAGGTGCGGACACTTTTTAGCGCGAAACCGACGTCCATTTATTGGTAGGTCAATGTTTAGAATTAAAAAAATTAATAGATAATACTTTCAACTCGCTTTAGTAATAAAAAAAAATTAGATAATACTTTCTTATGCACAGTTTTCTTATCCACAAAACGGAGACCCTTTGAAATGACTCCGACTTTTCGTGTTATATCCGTACCAATAACCAACTGTCTCCAGCTACTTGAAATGGACATGTTGTCCAATTTGAACTTCAGATACATTGAATACATGACAAAAAATGCAGCAAAGAAGCTTGGCATCCTTTCCAGGGTGAAGCGTTGCTTTACACCGGGACAGTTGCTTCAGCTGTACCAACCACAAGTCCGGACGTGCATGGAGTACTGCTGCCATTTTTGGGAACTGGCTACCATGGATTCAATTGACAACCGTGGCAAGAGGCTTATAGGTGGCTCGGAATTTGTGGAGGCGAAGCTACAGAGCCTTGAACACCGCCGTGAAGTTGTCTGCTTATCGGTATTTTACAGGATATATCACGGAGGGTGTGCGATGGAATTACACGATTTCATTCCGCCTTCCCCTTTCTATCACCGGGGAACTAGGCGTAGACTTGGGTTCCACCCCTATGTTGTGGATATTCCAAAGATTCGCACGAAGCGTTACGCTTCCACATTTATATGGCGAACGGCTATGGAGTGGAATTCGCTGCATGCAGACGTGTTCCCTGAACGTTATTACTTGGGCCTTTTCAAGGCGAGGGTGAACAGGCAAGATTTAGGTGTGCATGGTCCATCGTCGACCTCATCGTCACTTCCCATCAGGTGAGATGGAGGTCAAATACAGACTTACATTTTATTTTAAAAAAGCGTGTGTTAGGGGGTGCTCTTCTCTCCCAAACTTAAGCATGTAGGGTGAGTCTTCCGAAGTGGTGGGCATAGCTCGAAGCATAGATAGAAGCGTATACATTGTCTCTCAAATATATTTGTGGCATTGTGTAGACCATAGATTTAGTATATACACACATCAAAAGTGTCTAGGGATCAAGTACGTTTAAGAGTATTGCTGCAATTAGGGTTAATTATATTAACTTTTTTGTATCGCTATTGATACTTTTTAGTGAGTTTTAACATTTAAATAAGGAATATTGTTTAAAATTCGATAATAAGAAGAAAATCGATTGTCAATGTGGTTTTGTATAAAAATGAGTTATAGCGTTTTGACAAAATCATTACAATATCAGCATCGGAACCGAAACAATTTACATTATTATGGAGAGATGACATCATTTAACCCGAGAAGTGATGATGCGAGCCGTCGGAATGTTGGAAGCTGGTTCCAGGCAACGTGCTGTGGCTTTCACTCTTAACACTACACAGAGCGTCATAAGTCGCCTCTGGACGCGCTATCGCATGACGGGCAGCGTGGCCGAGCGACATGGAGGACGATCTCGCATCACGACTCGCAGACAGGACCGGTATATCCAAAATACTGCTCGACGGAATCGTACCATGACCGCCATGATGTTGGTTACGAGGCTCCACAGCTCCTCAGGCTTGCTAATAAGCGATCAAACAATCCGAAATCGTTTACGTGAAGTGGGTCTGCGATCCCGAAGGCCGCTCAGAGTTCCACCTATTGCACCCTGCAATCGCAGGACCCGTTTACGATGGGCTCGCGAACACAGAAGCTGGGAGGAAGAAGACTGGCGCTATGTGTGCTTTTCGGATGAATCCCGCATCGGTATGAGACCGAATACAAGACGTACTCGAGTTTGGAGAACATCTGGACGTCATGAACGTTTGAGATATTGTCAGGAAGTTCATCCATATGGTGGGGGAACAATAATGATATGGGCCGGTATTTGGATCGGCGGAAGAACCGATCTCATTTGGATCAGGGGTAACCTCAATGCTCAAGTTTACGCAGAGAGGATTGTTTCAGATGTTATCATCCCTTTGCGAGGCCAGTTGGGTGATTCATTTCAACTAATGCATGACAACACACGTCCACACACGGCTAGAGTCGTAACACGCATTCTTGCCGAAGCTCGTATCAACGTTCTGCCGTGGCCTGCTCAATCGCCAGACCTCAATCCAATTGAGCACGCATGGGATATGCTTCAAAGAAGAGCTGTGCCGAGTATGCATACCGTACATACTCTACAACAATATTTTGACTTGTTACAAAACACATGGGCGGCCATTCCTCAAAGTGATTTTGATGAACTCATCTTAAGCATGCCAAATCGCTGTAATTGTGTGATTCGTGTTAATGGTGGAAATACAGATTATTAATTTTCTTATCTTTACAATAAAAATGAGCAAAATCATCATTTTCGCCATTTTTTTGTCATTTAATTGACGCCGTTAATTTGAGTTTTTTCCCACAATTTGCAAAAACATCAATTTTAGTTTATTTTAATTAAATATAGGGGTAAGCGGTTAAATAAAACATAAGCATTAAAGTAAGAAGTCGTCCTGGAAGACTGGGTTTGGTAAATATTGCTTAAATAATTTTTATTTCAAAATATTCACTTGGTCCCTAGACACTTTTGATGTGTGTATATAGTATTTAGTATATAATGTTATTAATATGTCTGTTACTATTTTTCATAAAGAGACTGTTCGTTTTATCTCACAAAGACGGTCTGGAGCTCAGATTGTAAATTGTCCTTTTTTTTATAACATCAAGTGACGGGACGAACAAGTCATGCGCCTGATGGTAAGCTACACGCCTGTCCATAACAGTTGCGGTGCCACTCAGAGCTTTAAATTGCAAAGATCTGAGGGGCACTGCCACTGCGCCCGTCACCTTGAGACGTAAGTTGACAAGTCCTATGTGCCTGTAATTTCACCAACACCCTTACCCTTCAAAACCGGAACACAGTAATGCTGACATTACTGCTTGGCGGCAGAAATAGGTAAGGTGGCAGTACTTCCCTGGATGAACTCTTTCACAAGAAGCTCTACTGCTACTACATAAGAGTACTATAATATCAATTACATATAAATATACGTGACAGTACATTATTAGGAGCACGAGGACATATTTATCCTTTTGGTCCTACCAGTAGGAGCACCCAGTAGGAACATGAGGAAACGGCGTATTTTTAACCATCCTCACTGGCGTAGCGTGGGGGGTGTAGACGGTGCCACGGCCCGGACGGCGTAGTGACGCGGGCGACGGCGAGTCCGAACTAGGTCAAATATTTTTTATTTTACTTAAAATTAGAAAATAGATTCCATTATTTGAGAAGAACAACACAAAGGTAGTGACGGCAGGCTAACACAAAAACACAATCGAGCGGAGTCTGCCCGAACGAATTACTTTTGTAATCGTGTTTGAAAAATTGAGATTTGAGAAATTGAGGAGCAACAAATTTAAAGCTGGCCCCGGGCGACAGAAATCTACGCCTCAGCTCTTCCCTCTAAATAATTAAAGAATTCACTTTATATCACACAAGAAATTGTAATGCTAATCACACAGAAAATTGTCTACAAACGGTAACCTGGATACATCCATGTTACCGTTGAATGGTATATAACCAGAAATAGAGACGAAATAAGGGCCATCCATCTCTGGCAACTCATCAAGCAAATGGACCTTATGTCACTTTTAAATATCTGAAATAAAAAATTATAAAGCTGAAATAGTCCAGCTCTAACAACTAACCAGTGTGTGCGTCTTTGTATACTCCAAAAGTATGCTGTATTTATTGTAATAAAGATAATAAATATCTTTAACTATGGGTCGTTGTGGTGTGGAAAAAACAGCAAAACATCTAATTACAAAACAAACGGAATCACATTTCATCGGTAATTCAACAAGTAATTTTTCAATTTTTGTCCATTATAGCAAAGCTCAAGTTAAACTGGTCGATTTGATGAGAGACAATTGACTACACCCATCAATTGTTTCGAATTCGGGTTGGCAAATCGGAGCGCAGTTGTCACCGTAATGATTTGACAGAATAGTTTTCAAACAAATTAAATGACATTTCGTTTCTATTTCAGGGTTATATACTCGATGCCTGGATACAGATTCAAATAAAATAAAGTAACAATAAATAATTTATATTTTTAGGCAAAACTCGGATTTCAATCAAGTAAATCATGTAGTCTACAGGACTCCGGAATGGGAGAGGGAATTCACGTTAAAAAATTTGGACGAGAACACTCTCTTGGAATGGACTAATCAACTTAGTTAGTACCTATAATCTGAATAGCAATTAGATGTCCAAAATGTAAACAAAAGAGATAACCTAGCAAAAAAATAAGTTTCATGCAAAGAGTTGTCAATTTTATCACCTCGTCAAAATAACCTGGATGTAGTTGCTACCTTTCTAACACCACTCGGTTCGGGATCCTAATTCTAATATATGGAGGTGTACTCTTTATTTGGGCTACTCTATGAAACAGCTGAGCGTTAGGAAATTGAACTCCCGCGCCGCGCCACGATCAGGCGCGTGCAAGCCCAGTATTAGTTCCTGAAGGCCACAGGGAAAAAAGACTATGTTAACCGCTCACGCGATGCGCTCCTCCTACCGCAAAATGGCGTGACGTATTTTTGAAGTTGTTTATTTTTTTAAATGACAGACCCAGGCATTAAAAACTTTATGGTTTGCTAGAGTAGTTACCGAAATAGTAATTAATATAAGTTCTTTTGCCTGTTATAACTTCGATATCCGATAAATCGGTATAAAATCATCACCGGCACCTCTAGGTGTGGTATGCGTCTACGGCTGCATGTATCGCGTGAGCGGCTAGGCTACAGGAGATAACTAGTAAGTATAGTGGAAGGAGACCACCTACGGAACCTTGCAAGTTTGTTTTACTCAAGGTGCTAATACAGGCTGAAATTTACATATATCAATAAATGTAAGTGTGGTAAATAAATAAATGAATTATATAATCAATTTAAATTCAATCTACGTAATCTTTCATCATCTTAGCTCTTATAACGTTATTTCGGTTATACTAAGTGAATGAAAACAAAAGCATAGCAAGCACAGTTTAATTATGTGGCTAAAAAAGCTACAGTTCAAATGACAGAAACAAATCTGCTTCAAAATTTAAAAAAATGCCTGAGATTATTAAACTTTCCTACTTTCTTAAATAGCAGTATTCAAAGTAATTCAAATTTCCCTTCATATTAAGGTGGTTTGATCCTAGCTTCGGAAAGACAAAATTGAGTCCTAACATCAATATGCAGGATGGAGCTCGCCGACTAAGGGACATTTCTCAACAACACAAATGCAAATGATTTGCACAACATACCATAACCTAACACCGCACCATGTCCCAATACTCTACGTTTGTGTAGTGATCAGGCAGGTGAATACCGATAAACCACGCAAAACAAATACGCGAGGACGCGACGTCGACGGTTTACAAATATTTCACGTGCGTTTTTCGCTTGCTTGCGTTGGCTGGGTACACGGCGTAGAAATCTGCCTTCGGCGCAAAGGCGTTCACGAGTCTTCAGCTTTGTGTTGCGGAGAGACATGCGCGCATGCGTGGCGCTTTGCCTTTGTTTAAGTTGTCGACATTCTCGAACCGGCTGCTGCTCTGTGATTGGCCTGTGGTGTCGTCCTCCGCAAACGTTCCTTGTAGCTTGCCTGGAAATATCAAGCTTGCTAAATATCAAACTCACACAACGTAAAGAAATCCAACGCAAATCAAGAGGCCGACGCAACCGAGCGACTCGTGAACCATCCTACCTGCGCGTACGCAACAGATCTTTGCGTATGCGCGAAGCGAGCCACGCAAGCAAGCGAAAAACGCAAGTGAATGACTCGTGAACCTGGCATAACACAAGAGTGCAAGCGAACTCAACGGGCGGTAACGGGTGGCCGTCGCTTCAACGGACCGGGTTATGTGAAATGCGTGGGACCTTGCCGGTATACGCTATATGTTCCCTAACCGCTCACGCGATACATGCAGCCGTAGACGCATACCACACCTTAAGGTGCCGGTGATGATTTTATACCAATTTATCGGATATCGAAGTTATAATAGGTAAAAGAACTAATATTAATTGCTATTTCTGTAGCTACTCTAGCAAACCATAAAGTTTTTAATTCCTGGGTCTGTCATTTAAAAAAAATAAACAACTTCAAAAATACGTCACGACAATCGTGTGTGTCGTTAGGGCTGGTGATTTCGGTGTTTATTTATTGAAAACATACCGTAAGTAGCGTTTTTTAAGTTTACCTATATTTATATCAGGTATATATATATATACCTGAATATAAATGTTTATAAACTATACTTTAAGGAGTAATTTCATGCTAAACGTTAGAACCACTCAAATGGAATATTATCATATTTATCCAAGTACACCAAAAATTTCATTAGTGCTTTTTAAGTGCAGGATTTGCGGTGTATTACTGCATTTTATTTGAGATGTTTTTGTTGGTAGTACGGAGGGTATTTATTTAGCAATGCAAAATAATAATTTTTATTTATAAAAACTTGTATTTAAACTGAATGCTTTTCTAATTTGCGAAACCAAATAGCCGCCATTTTGCGGTAGGAGGAGCGCACCGCGTGAGCGGATAATACAATTTCTCACCAAACTATGCAGTTTGTTGGCTAAATTTACATGCTTTCAAGAAGTATAAATCTTCATTTTTTCTTCAATGTTGCCACAATCGTAGTTATTTACTTTTGGACATACATATTTATTTTCACGTACTCGCCTAGTGTTACTATAGTATACTTGTTCGTTACATTAATTTTAAATTCAGTTGTATAATAGTTTTCAATAACGGCCAAATATTCAACTTTTGCTTTTGAAGGAAGTATTACAGTTGGTAAATAGTTTATCATAGTCTCCCTTACAACCATACTTGGACTTACTAAATATTTCAAAAATCTTATTTGTAGAATTTTTACGTCATTGAGGTATGTTTCAAAGGTTCAGCCATAACAATTCATCATATTGTTATAAAAAATGTCTCTAAAATCTAAGTTTATCGTCGGTGTGAAGTGCCGTTGAAGCATAATCTAGCAGTCTGGTTTTCGGTCGTTCATCTTGCTGAGTAGTGCTGCTGAAGCATTTCTTGAGTATATTTTTGGGTCGTTCGCCTGCTGAGTGGAATGTTCAAAGGTTGTTTGAACAATAGCTATTATGTAAAAGACGAATTTTACGATCCATTATAGGATGACCGGGATCTTTCTCCAACCCGTCCATCATGCGTGAGTAATGAGGGCAAGATATTTCTAATAAATGAGACCTGGAATGCTTAATCAACTGTGTTTTAATCAATTTTTAACAAATAATAATTAATTGTAGTACAAATTTAATGCGAGTAGAATGGATTTCGTGAGTCATGCGATCCGTCGTTAATTTTCGCTGTTGACAGCCACGCGTCCAAAAACGAGTTTCCATCGATCATGGTCGCCGTTTTCAAAAATAATGACGTTCCGCCAGAGTGACAGTTAAACGTCACTTATCTGTGGTCGCGTTCAAAAAATTAAGTGGCGCTTTTTTTATTTTGTTTTAGAAGTTAAAAAAGAGTTGGCTGAAAAGGAAGCCAAGAGAAAAGCCAAAAGATTGGCAAAACTAGGAACCGTTGTAAGTATTATGTAATACTATGAGAGTATTTAATATAATAATTATTAATTACGAACAATCGAGCATTACCTAATATAATAATTATTCATTACGAACAATTGAGCATTACCTCTACTTATCGCTTAACCGAGTCAGTTCCTGAGGTAGCTGCGCGGTGCGTAAGGGGTCTTTTTTTGTATCAACTTGTGAACACCATAGAAAAATCTTCTGTGCAGTGCGACATAACTTAGGGTCCGTTTCTACTGACTGCATTGAGCCATGTTTCGATCAGCCAAATTCAATGTCTTGGAGAGATAATACGTCATGTTTTCGGAAAAAAAAGGACATTGCTTTTATTCGCATCTTTGGTTTCATTCGCATTTGTACCCCATAAACATGGAAATTGTTTGACATTTTCAATTAGCTTCTCATCCATTTTAACTCACATACAATGTCGTTGACGAGTGAAATTTATGATGTAATATCGCTAACTAAACTAAAATGCAGCGCACGAGTCTCCGTTCTATCCCCTCCGCTCCACTTACACTGTTTCCACTGATGCGGAGTAGAGATTTCGAGCACTGTGATTGGCTGATTCACGGTCCGCTCCTCCACGACATTGGAAGCGCACCCAACTGTTACCCCTCCCTGTTCCGCTCAGCTACCTAAGAGTGCGTGTACACACTATGAAATTCGACGTGTCTGCTACAAAAAAGATGAGAATGTCTTGTACACGACAAGAACTTTTTCGAATCTAGCAACGAATACATGTCGTGTCTGTTGCAGACGAGAAAATGATGAGTATGTACACGATACGAATGCTTTCGGACAGACGTGTGTAGGGTAAAATGTGTCAGTGCATTACGAATCTTCCAGGTACCTGTCGTTTTACTACCGACTGCGGGAAGAAATATGTTGTTGTATATGTTGAATACTAAGCAACACCCGTTCACGCACATAAACGTTCGCTTACTAACAATGCACCTCACTCCGCCCCATACAATATCGGCAGAGCGCGTCGTGTCGGGATAGACAATGTACACAGTTCGTGTGTAGAAACGACACGAATTCTTGCAAAGACCCGGCGATTTTTCTTAGCGTGTACACGCGCCCTAAGCTTAAGACTCATTTTAGCTGTCAGCCTGTAACCAGCCCTTGTTTTTCTAGCGTAAAGGATATGGCACACGTAAGCTGTACGTAGACGAGATCGATCTGGACGACATGTCTGTCTATGATCCTTTACAAGCTGGTTGGTCTACCGAAGATTATCATTTACTTACATTTATTTATTTTATTTAATATAGAAAATCGTTTTTTTCAAGTTTGGTATAAATATGATCGTTACTAGAAAATAATAGTATAACGTGGACCGTAGCAGAGTATAGCATACTTGTATCTATAGTTTAGTCACAAAACATTTTTTATTAATTATCATTATCTATTGGAATTTAAATAGGTAATGGGTAACAGCGACATCATACGGCCTGTGACATCACGGGCCGCGTCACGCGACACCAATTAGCACTTGTGAGCTCGTCCCACACTGCGTGCATTTTATGAACATATATCTAAACAAATTTTACATTATACATACAACACTATTCACTCCATAGATACAAAAACTATAAAAACAAATTGCCAGACTGAATATATCTGATGCAGACATAAACATTTTTCCGCAATTTGTGTACTTTCAAGGTTAATTTTAAATTAAATTGAATAGAAATTTACGATACTTGTGTTTTTTTTGTAATGCCTTGAAATGTAATCATGTCGGTATCTTTTTAATATTTTCTCATTTTAAGGAATGCTGAATTGAAAGCCTATATTTTATAAATTGAAAACTGTAGTATCTTTTTATCGCCGTCGACTGTTGTTTACTTATATTACTGAATCAATTCATTGGTCTGTCTTTAGTCTGTTTAGTCATTAGATTTTATAAATCTTAGCTGTCACCAAATTGGGTGTGAGAACACATTAACTCACTGCCCTCAAAACCAATGATACATAATATAACCTAATATTGAAATAAATATTTTAACCAAAATATTTTCTCATTTGTAATAAAAAATATTAATATCGACATTGTTAATTATGCGTATATTTTATTATTTTAAAAATATTTATAACATCCTTCAATATCCTAAAAAAACGTACAGTCTTGTTTTATTATAAAAACCATAATATTCCGCGGTGCTTATACAAAGTGCATCAATGTGGTGGTGAAGTCATCATTAATTAGGAGTAACACTTCCCTGGCCCAATTATAATAAAGTTTACAAAATACCTATTGATACGTATGATTTATAAATAAAGTAATTAAGTTTTTGATAAATGGTAGATGAAAAGAAAGAATTGTGTGTGATTTTATTCTATAATAATTTCCGATTCTGAACTTTTCCTATGCGAAATCGAAGGTTTTCAAACTCTCCCTTCAAATAATAAAAAGCAATAGTTATGTAATAATTAGTAGCAGTAGAGCTCCTTGATTTTATTAGTATTAAGGTCAGTATGGGTAAGTGTGACATACTTTTTACGAAGTTTATTTTGAACATCAAAATCAACTCATATAAGGTTGAGTTTTCAACTTTTTCTGAAGGCAATATTTAATAAGACTCATAATTGGCTGAAAATAATATGTTTTTGATTTGATTTAAACATTAATAATTTATTATTAAGGTCTAAAACTGAAAGTGCTACTCTAGACACACTTCCCGAACCGAGGCAAGTGTGACTACGTCGCTAATGCACGACAGTTAAGTATTTTGATTGTAAAATGCAAAGATTATGTTACCTACGCCTACGTACAACAAGCAATCACTTGTCACCTATATTACTTACATAAATACAATAAAAGATTCTTGACCTGGTTTACACTCTATAAAACGGGTGCTGAAATTATTCTCTTTTACTCTGATTTCAAAAAGTCCCTAGTGGATACTTAAATGAAAATTTGGGATGGCAATTAAATGAAAAGGTCAATTATTTTTCGTGATACGAAGAGCAGTCTCACACGTACCCCCTAGTTACGCTTACCCATACTGACCTTACTGTGTTCCGGTTTTGTAGGGTAAAGGATCTGGTGTTAAATTAATAATAATAATAATAATAATAATAATAATAATCATTTATTTCCAATCACAATG
>NW_020654908.1:0-10442 GCF_003589595.1 Hyposmocoma kahamanoa
TAAACATATGACAGGTGAAAAAAACGCGAAAGCTTTATCGGTTAGAGTGAAACAGACAGTGTCCGCTTTTACCCCCTATCTGCTTTCACCCCTCATTCCCCTACTTTTTCTATTTAAGTATTATACCAATTAGCATGCATTGGTCTCTTTCTAACACGCCATTTTGATCCATTTGATAGAATAGGCTGACTAATTTGTCACATTTCGTTTTATTTTTACTTCTCCAGGCTTATCATTACTCTGAGTGTATGTTAGATTCACATTTGCGATGTATGAAAGCGAACATTTATTATCATTGTGGAAGTAGCAAGTAGTGTTATATGATAAAATTGAATATTTTCATTTATTCATTCATTTCATTTTTTATGTTCATTATTTATGAGCGTAAGAAAAAATCTTACCTTGATCAATGTCCGACTCGTACGATGATATTATGATCCTATAACGCCGACGACGTTTGACATCTGTATTTTTCAAGTGTTTCAGTTTATTTTTATAATATTCGATTTTTTCTAACTTTGTTCGCTTTGACATTTTAACGGAGCTGTGAAGGTGTGTTGTTTGCCACGCACGAAAAAGGAATGAGGATAGAAAATGGCGGTTGATGCCTGGTAGGAAGTGTCAACTTCAAAACATTTTTTTTCTCTAAAAACCGTGCACTGTTGCAAGTTAAGGAAACTACCTGGTTAAATATTATATCGAGAATGAAGCGACGAAATATAATGGCATACATATTTTAGTAAAAAATGGGATATGAATCAACTCCCCCATCCTAAGGGACACTCGAAGCGCGGTCTAGAAAGAGTCAACCATTGTTTTTAAAGAGGAAAATAAAAACATTTTAAAAGCTTAAAACACAAATATATTAACTTAAAAATCACAAAATGAAGCTATATTATAAAGATACAGTTACAGTACTTCTTATAAAAAGAAGAAAAAATTTACTTATTCTTAAACATTCCACAGTCAACATAATTTTTAAATATATTTTTAACAAAATTTATCGTTTTAACCATTGACCTACCAACAAATGGACGTCGGGTCTAATACAAAAACCACGAAACAAATGTCCGAAGTTTAGCTATACAAGCGTGGTGATGCGAAACGAAATATAAAAAACTAAAACATTTAATTTAAATTGTATCATCATTGCAATACTGCCTAATTTTGCTTGTAACAATTTAAGTGCCCAAAAACGCCATATTCAGCTTCTACTGGAAACGAAACAAAATGCACCATATTTAGCTTCGACTGAAAATTACTTGAACACAAGTGTAATGGAGTAGTCAATAGTAATAGTCGTACATATTAATTAATTTTTATATGTATTATTATGTCGAATTTTGTACAAATTCACTTAAAGAAATAATAAAGAGGGGCAGATACATACAAATATTCTACAAATGTGGAAATAAGCGTGTACTATTAAAAACGTACCGATATTCCAACTAAACGTAAACTCAAATATCCGTAATTCCGAAGACTGATTCAATCTAAAACCGTTAACTTTCAAGTAATTTTGATGCTTTTCACAAAGACAAAATTAGCTTTTGTTTTATAATATTCCTAAAAACAATAAATTTGACATTATGAAAATTCGAGCTAACGTTATTTCGGGCAAATGTATTTTCTGACTTCTGATAGGTAATCCCAAGCCGTAAAACGAGTACAACAATATTTTGTTAGCTATTGCTAACGTTTAATAAAAATTCATTTTAAAAATAAGGTTAAAATCAACGCGACTGTATATTTATTCCAAATATTTCAATCGCTTATGTTTCGTACAATTGAAAATCACCAAGAAGTTTATATAAGCTTCTTGAAATTGACATAATGGGTCTCTTTCCATCTTTCGCGCATGCAATGTGTAGAAAAAGGACAGTTAGCTATTTGATTATTTTGTAATTTATATTTACGATTAATTTATATATAAATTAAATACTATACAACTGTACAAAATAACCTAACATCTGGTTAAAAAAACCGACCTCAAAAGTCTTTCACCCCTAGTTTGCCACCCTTAGAGGTGGAATATCTTCTTGAAATGGTACCACATCTGAGGTACCTTCTTTCCAACAAAAAAATAATCATCAAAATTGGTTCACAAGCGGCGGAATCATCGCGTAACATACATACAATAAAAAAAGAAAGAAATAAAACATACCGACGAATTGGGAACCTCCTCCTTTTTTTAAAGTCGGTTAATAACACTTTTAAATTATAACTATGATAACACAATATAATTGACATGATACAGAATCCAGTTATTATACTTAACTGCAATCATTTTTACAAATTATTATTATATGGTACTGCATGATTAACAACCGCGCTGTCAGTCGAACAAACGAAGACTGTTGCGCGATTGACGCTCTGTATGCGATTTTTATAAGTGCGGACACTTTTTAGCGCGAACCCGACGTCCATTATAGTCCTTTTCACATAGGATGGGTACGGTGACGTTTGGGCTTTGAAGTTTCTAGTGATGTGGTAACGGTAAAATCGGATGAATATTAATCGATTAAATATGTTATCGAGAAAATGTTTCCTATAGAGGGAATCGATTTTAGCAACAATGATTTTCGAAATAAAACAAACATGTTCATAGGATTTTATCATTTATTCTTCCTCCATTTCTACAATAGATTCACTTTCTGAAGAATCACTTGATTTGTCATTAACATTTATTATTAATTGGGATGGAATACTACATCCCGCATTCGGATCTCGTCAGTAAAGGGAGGCGCAACCGCTGGTTCAACCGTGAGTGTGCTGTGGCTGTTGAGAACAAACAGACTGCATACCGCGCTTGGATCAGGGGTCTAGCTTCAGACGATCCCAATACGAACTCACTTAAAACAGCCTACAATAATGCCACCAGGTCTTGCAAAAGAGCGTACATCAGAGCGGATGCTCAGCGCGTCGCACGAGTTGGCCAAGAACTCCTGACGCATCCCACTGGTAGTCGTAGTTACTGGCGTCTGGCCAGAGCCGTTGCGTCGAACTTCTGCCAGCCCTCGCTGCCCCCGCTGAGATATTCTGACGGCAATCTAGCCCACAAGCCGCAAGATAAAGCCGACCTCTTGGCAAATCTGTTTGCGGCTAACTCCTGTCTCGACGACTGTAACGCACAGCCACCAACTCTACCTCACTGTGGCTACACGATGTCTGATATTCGTATCAGACAATGCGATGTGCGTACGCAGCTGCAGTCTCTCGACGTCCGGAAAGCTAGTGGTCCTGATGGTATCCCAGCGATTGTACTTAGGAACTGCGCAGCTGAGTTGACCCCCGTGCTAACGCGACTGTATCGTCTGTCGCTCTCTTCAGGTCGTGTGCCGGACTCTTGGAGAGAGGCTAATGTGCAACCAGTTCCCAAAAAAGGCGACCGATCAGACCCGCATAATTACCGTCCCATAGCCATTACTTCCATAATATGCAAGGTTTTAGAGCGGATCCTTAACAAACAACTGACCCAATACCTAGAAGATCACTCCATAATTAATGATCGGCAGTATGGGTTTCGTCCGAAACGATCAACGGGTGACCTTCTAGCGTACTTATCGCATATTTGGGGTGAGGCTATAGACAAACGTGGCGAGTCGTTGGCTGTTAGCCTCGATATAGCCAAAGCGTTCGATCGGGTCTGGCACAAAGCTCTTCTCTCCAAGCTCCCGGCGTACGGTTTGCCAGCCCAGTTATGCAGCTGGATTGCCGATTTCCTTCGTGAGCGGAGAATTCGCGTCGTTTCTGACGGCAGCATTTCGAGGTTCGTGAATGTGAACGCCGGCGTACCGCAGGGATCCGTCCTATCTCCCACGCTTTTCCTTCTGCATATCAATGATATGCTTCCACTTGGGAATATTCATTGTTATGCAGATGATAGCACTGTTCATGGGGGATATCATGGATTCCCCGCAGCTGGGCGCGCCGATACTGACAGAGAGCGATCTGATCTTGTCGTTGAGCTCAATAGAATATTGGACCTTATCTCTGCATGGGGATCCAGTAATCTTGTTGAGTTCAACGCCAACAAAACACAGGTTTGCGCGTTAACAACAAAATTGTCGCCGTTCCTTCCCATGCCTTCTCTGATGAGCACAGCACTTTCACCTCAGAGCAGTTTTACCTTGCTCTGTATGGAAATCTGCTGTGATTTGAATCCAAGGAGCTATATCGAATCTGTGATCAAAACAGCCTCACGGAAACTCGGAGTCCTGAACAAGGTGCGACGTTTTTTCACGCCGGACCAGTTATGCCTGCTGTACAAAACACAGGTCCGGTCTTGCGTTGAGTATTGTTCGCACTTGTGGGACGGCTCCGCCAAGTACTTACTCGATGCCTTGGATAAATTACAGCGTCGTGCTACTCGAATCATAGGCGACGAAGAGGTCTCATCACGCCTTGAACCTCTGCAACTGCGTAGAGATGTTGCATCGCTTAGCGCCTTTTACCGCATGTACCATGGTGAGTGCTCTGAAGAGCTGTTTAACCTCATCCCCCCTTCCCCGTTCCTGCTCAGAACCACGCGTGCTGGCCTTCGTAGTCACCGTTTCACTACCTGCCGAATTCCATCGCGTACTAAAAGGTTCGGTGGCTCCTTTCTCTGCCGCACGGTTGACAAATGGAACTCCCTTCCGGCACATGTCTTCCCTCCCTCTTATGATATGGGGTCCTTCAAACGAGGCGTGAAGAGGCATATTGTAGGCAGGCAGGGTGGAGGTGGCTAGTGCAGTGAGGATTCCATCGCTGCACTAGCCACCTCCACCCTGCCTGCCTACAATATGCCTCTTCACGCCTCGTTTGAAGGACCCCATATCATAAGAGGGAGGGAAGACATGTGCCGGAAGGGAGTTCCATTTGTCAACCGTGCGGCAGAGAAAGGAGCCACCGAACCTTTTAGTACGCGATGGAATTCGGCAGGTAGTGAAACGGTGACTACGAAGGCCAGCACGCGTGGTTCTGAGCAGGAACGGGGAAGGGGGGATGAGGTTAAACAGCTCTTCAGAGCACTCACCATGGTACATGCGGTAAAAGGCGCTAAGCGATGCAACATCTCTACGCAGTTGCAGAGGTTCAAGGCGTGATGAGACCTCTTCGTCGCCTATGATTCGAGTAGCACGACGCTGTAATTTATCCAAGGCATCGAGTAAGTACTTGGCGGAGCCGTCCCACAAGTGCGAACAATACTCAACGCAAGACCGGACCTGTGTTTTGTACAGCAGGCATAACTGGTCCGGCGTGAAAAAACGTCGCACCTTGTTCAGGACTCCGAGTTTCCGTGAGGCTGTTTTGATCACAGATTCGATGTAGCTCCTTGGATTCAAATCACAGCAGATTTCCATACCGAGCAAGGTAAAACTGCTCTGAGGTGAAAGTGCTGTGCTCATCAGAGAAGGCATGGGAAGGAACGGCGACAATTTTGTTGTTAACGCGCAAACCTGTGTTTTCTTGGCGTTGAACTCAACAAGATTACTGGATCCCCATGCAGAGATAAGGTCCAATATTCTATTGAGCTCAACGACAAGATCAGATCGCTCTCTGTCAGTATCGGCGCGCCCAGCTGCGGGGAATCCATGATATCCCCCATGAACAGTGCTATCATCTGCATAACAATGAATATTCCCAAGTGGAAGCATATCATTGATATGCAGAAGGAAAAGCGTGGGAGATAGGACGGATCCCTGCGGTACGCCGGCGTTCACATTCACGAACCTCGAAATGCTGCCGTCAGAAACGACGCGAATTCTCCGCTCACGAAGGAAATCGGCAATCCAGCTGCATAACTGGGCTGGCAAACCGTACGCCGGGAGCTTGGAGAGAAGAGCTTTGTGCCAGACCCGATCGAACGCTTTGGCTATATCGAGGCTAACAGCCAACGACTCGCCACGTTTGTCTATAGCCTCACCCCAAATATGCGATAAGTACGCTAGAAGGTCACCCGTTGATCGTTTCGGACGAAACCCATACTGCCGATCATTAATTATGGAGTGATCTTCTAGGTATTGGGTCAGTTGTTTGTTAAGGATCCGCTCTAAAACCTTGCATATTATGGAAGTAATGGCTATGGGACGGTAATTATGCGGGTCTGATCGGTCGCCTTTTTTGGGAACTGGTTGCACGTTAGCCTCTCTCCAAGAGTCCGGCACACGACCTGAAGAGAGCGACAGACGATACAGTCGCGTTAGCACGGGGGTCAACTCAGCTGCGCAGTTCCTAAGTACAATCGCTGGGATACCATCAGGACCACTAGCTTTCCGGACGTCGAGAGACTGCAGCTGCGTACGCACATCGCATTGTCTGATACGAATATCAGACATCGTGTAGCCACAGTGAGGTAGAGTTGGTGGCTGTGCGTTACAGTCGTCGAGACAGGAGTTAGCCGCAAACAGATTTGCCAAGAGGTCGGCTTTATCTTGCGGCTTGTGGGCTAGATTGCCGTCAGAATATCTCAGCGGGGGCAGCGAGGGCTGGCAGAAGTTCGACGCAACGGCTCTGGCCAGACGCCAGTAACTACGACTACCAGTGGGATGCGTCAGGAGTTCTTGGCCAACTCGAGCGACGCGCTGAGCATCCGCTCTGATGTACGCTCTTTTGCAAGACCTGGTGGCATTATTGTAGGCTGTTTTAAGTGAGTTCGTATTGGGATCGTCTGAAGCTAGACCCCTGATCCAAGCGCGGTATGCAGTCTGTTTGTTCTCAACAGCCACAGCACACTCACGGTTGAACCAGCGGTTGCGCCTCCCTTTACTGACGAGATCCGAATGCGGGATGTAGTATTCCATCCCGATTAAGATCTCATCAGCAATGGCAGTCGCGCTAGCTGTTGGATCCACCTCACTAAAACAGCGCTGCCGCCAGGGAACGGATGCAAAATAGTCCCGCATACCGTCCCAATCTGCCGACGCATAATGCCAAATGCGGCGTTTAGCCACAGTAGGTGGTGGTGGCAGTAACGTTGCCACTTTAGTGGATATCAAGCAGTGATCCGAAGTGCCCAGAGGGGCTTGGACCTCCACCCGATATCCAGCCGGGCGAGACGTCAGCAGAAGGTCCAACAAAGAGGGCGCGTCACCAACCCTATCTGGAATCCGGGTGGGCTGGTTTACCAGTTGGGTTAAATCGTGTGTGAGAGCGAATGTGTGGGCAGTTCTTCCAGCATGGTCAGTTTTAGAGGAACTTAACCACGACTCGTGGTGAGCATTGAAGTCCCCTAAAAACACCAATTCCGCTGTAGGAAACTGCGCCTGCGCGTCATCTGCCGCCCGAGTAAGGTGGTCTATGAGACGAGTTGTCTCCATGTCGCCGTGGTGGGATCTGTATAGGCACATGTAGACACGGCAATGACTGCCCAGGTCAACATGTACCCCAAGGATGGAGAAGGAGGGGTCCTCCAAATGACGCAGACGGCGACAGCAAACATCTGCCCGGACAAACAAGCAGACCCCAGCTTTCGCTTTGAAGGACTCTTCAAGCATATAGCCAGGGTAATTCAAGTAGCTGCTGTCAGCCGGGCAGAGTATTTGCGTCTCCGTAAGGAACAGCATTTCTGGTCGAGCCGTCTCAAGATGTTGGTGGACGGCGTGGATGTTACTGTGGAGTCCTCGAATGTTCGTGAACTCCACCTTAAAGAGCGCTTTAGTGGTGGGGGTGTGCACCGCTGTACGACCGAAATTTGTACTTTGCGCTAACATGTTGGAGGGAAAAAGAGGCGTGAAGCGAGAAAACAGGGCCGCGACACAAGCGGTCAAATCGCGGGGCCTGCTTCCCCAGAGACTTGCCTACAGACAAGTTGCGCTGATCCGCCGGACGGAAGGGCCCCCGAACCCCCCCGGGAATGGCCGCCGGGACCCCACCTCCCGGTCACCAACCGGCACGACGAACCACACCGAGATTATGCGCGGCATGGTGAGGCAGCCTCACGAGCTGGTTAAGCACGCTTGGGCCCCTGTACTGTACCGCGGGCGGCCAGCGGAACAACCGTTTCTACGGGTCTCCCTGGCCGGCGGGTCAATGCAGTTGTCCTGGCACTGGTTCGGCGGAAGCCTCCACAGACCACAAATGTCGCGGCAGCGTTGCCTCGGGCTCTGGTTGTACGCTGACTGATCCCGGAACGCATCCGACTAGCGAACACTTGGCGGGTTTTCCATCATGCGCACGGTGGTCACTAACCAGGCGGGTTTTCGAGCCCTACCACCAGTGGAGCAGCTGGTTGCTCAATATCCCTTAGTCGTCTCTTACGACACCCACGGGAAGAGAGGGGCGGTGAATTGTATTCTAATCCGTCACCGCACGGTTCACTTGTCCTTCTCCTTGTAATGTAGTGCTAAAATACTATGACTATGTCAATAGTAGGATGACTGCCGTTGTGTCATATTGAATTGCCAAAAACGTACGCGTTATATAGAAAATCATTGAATAAAACTTACTTTTGGTGTTAGAAAGCTCAATAGCACTGACATTGTACTTGTATTATCTCAAACAAATACGTCAATGTCCATTGTACTGTCTATATGTAAGGTGGTAACTTTCAATTGATATAATTTTGTTGTTGATATTTTTTCGTAGCACTAGAACTCCTTGTAAAGTCGTCTAAGCTGCCGCTTTACCCATTTCTGCAGCTAAGCGGTAGTGTAATCATTATTGCGTTCCTTACTCACGATTTCGTTTAACCAAGGTAAACGACTCTTTTATGGGGAACTGTATACGTTTTTACAATAAGATTCCGGAGCATTTATTAAGATTATTATTTTCTAAGTTTAAAAACTACATTAAAAATATTTTGGTTGAAAAGTCATATTACAAAATTGAAGACTAAGTACGTGTTAGATAAAGATGTATGGAAAGACGACATGGCTCCAGAATCCACACAAATTTGATTCAAAGTGTATTCCATAGCATTTAAGTTTATTTGAAAAGAGCAATCCTTAGAGTTTCTTACTCGTTCTTCCAGGGAAGTCAGTGTAGTGAACGAGCAGTGGCTTAAAAGTAGCTTAAATGTACCTAACGTTTTCAAGTGTAAATTTATTTTACCTATGCATTGACTTACAAATAAATGGACGACGGGTCTAATACAAAAACCACGAAAAAATGTCCCAAGTCAACCTATTTAAACGTAGTGACATATTGTCAAGGAATATGAAAAAGCTAAAACGTTGAATTTAAATTGTAATGTCATCGCAGTACTGTCTAATTTTGCTTGCTTCGCTGTCAGTCGAACAAACGAAGACTAAAGCGTGAATGACGCTCTGTATACGATTTAACGCCCTATAAGTTCGGACACTTTTTAGCGCGGACCCGACGTCCATATAATTGTAAGTCAATGTACCTATGGAATAAATGATTCTTTGATTTTGACTTTCACTACAGTAGAAGGATACGGTCTTTTCTCTTCGAGAATTTTGGTGGAAGTGACGACGGAACGAAGCAAAGTAAGAATGACGAAGGAAAAGAATTAGAGAACGATTCAAAAATTTAAAGTTTCGAAGGCAATTGGCCAGGAATCAGAGAAAAGGGCGATAAAAGGCGGGATGACGATGAATGGGGTCGCATCGTCACAGTTGTGAAAAAGTTCGTCCAGGGAAGTATTGCCACCATATTGTTTCCGTCATAAAACAGTAAAGTGCATTACTGTATTCCGGTTTTGATAGTGCCTTGTCAACTTTATCTCTCAAGGTGACAGTGGAAGTGCCTCTCGAGTATTTGCGGTTTACAGCTATGAGTGGCACTCAACTGTTATCGGTAGGCGTGTCGCTTATCACCGGGTGCACGACTTGTTCGTCCCGTCATCTGACATTGTGAAAAATTCCACTGAAAACCAGCGTCACAGCCTTTTCTAGGCGTTGACAATAGCTGAGTGGATTTAATGTTTGCTTTATGTTGTGTATGATTTTATTTTTTATTTAATTTTAATTTAGTTTTATCCTTTCTGCGTATCTTTGTGTTCTGGCGTAGTAATAAATTATTTCTATTCTATTTTATTCTATTCAAAAAACCAGATAAAAAATATTGATGTTTGTTGACAATGAAACATGAAATTAAGCATGAATCTAACACTCAATGGTGGGGCGCGTTCTCCCGACTTTGGTATCCTTCATCGTTTCTTCAATAAATTCCACATTAAGATTTGCCACTACCCCAGCTCGAATTCAAATGTTTCCCGTACTAATGCGGTTCATTTCGCTGAGTTACGCGGCAGGGACAGTGGACATTTCAGAAGTATTTTTTTCCAAACGAAAATAAAGCCATTTGAAAAATGTATATTGTATATTATACGTGGTGAACATTTTTAAGAATCGTTGTTTTCCACCGTATAGTAATCAGTGCACATGCACTCAATTTTACTCATATTTTTTCCAAAGCGATTCAACACTTTCACTGTTATGCGGAATCAACCAAAGACGTTTGAGGTTTTATAGACTCTTAAGAGAACGAGAAGAAGT
>NW_020654909.1:0-13780 GCF_003589595.1 Hyposmocoma kahamanoa
CCGTGACTATGACTCATTGACCATGACTTCTCGCATTGACTGCATGCAGTCGAAACCGACTTCATGCAACCGAGACCGTAACTGATTGATTGACATGAAGTCGGTTTCGGCTGCATGCAATTAATACATGAATTCGTTATCACCAACATGCAGTCGAGATCTCGAATGACTGCATGCAATCGAAACCGACTTCATGCAGTTAATGCGTAAAGTGGTTAGCAACTTCAAGCAATCGAGATCTCGGCTGCACGAAGTTGATTACGACTTCACGCATTTACTGCAAACGTGCAGTCAATCTGTTAGCAGCTTTACTGTCAAATAAGTAATACTCGACCAAATTGAAAGGCGAATGAAGCTTCATACTTGACATTGTGTTTTGATTAGGTCGAGTATTATTTATTTGACAGCAATTGTTCCGAATGGATATACACACACAGGTTTACACACAGATTTTGCATTTCAGTAACTTTGTGCTTTAAGATACGAGTTGGAGAAAGTAACGCGACGTTATGTCTCAGGATGACGGGCGCAGTGGCAGTGATTCCCTATGATCTATGCGATTAAAGCTCTGAGTGACCTGCAACTGTTATGGACAGGCGTGTAGCTTACCATCAGGCGCACGACTTGTTCGTCCCGTCACTTGACATTATTTAAAAAAACCTGCTGCCTCGCCCAGGAAGCACTATAATAAGCAGAGGCTTACCGGCGTAGCGAAGACGGTAAGCACGAACTTGTTCGGCCGGAAGGCGCTGAGTACGCGCGCGATCAGCTCGTCGTAGTTGGCGGCTGGCACGTTCGACTCGAACGACACGTACGAGCATGACGGCTCCGGCGTTATGTGGATGGTCATGTAGCAGCCCTGTGAAGCAAACACATATATGTTGAACTCCAATGTTTCCAATTTGATCTAAATTAAAATAAGTAAAATTTTCAAATTATGAACATTAGCAATGATTTTCAGGTAAGTTTTTTGTACTCAATTATGGGGACAGTTTCTTTTTATTGAAATATTTGTAAAATATCATCATGAAGCATTATTTACTATTCGAGTGTGGTAACCTGAAATATTCTTTAATATTTCACAATGATATATTCGAGTAATTAAATAATAAAAATTGTCACCAAAATTGAGTACAAAAAACTTACCTGAAAGTCAAGATCTTTTTTGCTGTCTTAGATTATTGAGTAATTTTCAGCTAAGTTTTTTGTACTAAATTTTGGTGGAAATTTCTTTTCATTAAAATATTTACAAAATATAATCATGAAGTATTATTTAATATTCGAGTGTGGTAACCTGAAATATTCTTTAATATTTCACGATGTACATATATTATTTCATGATTTATATTCGAGTAATTAAATAATAAAAATAGTCACCAAAATTGAGTACAAAAAACTTATCTGAAAATTACTATTACAATCTGGTACAGAACTGTGTAATGTCATATTGAATTAACACTTATCAAAGTAATTTCATTGGGACCTCTTTTATTGTTCATATAATAAATAAATCAATCAAAGTAACATTGTATCTGTCTATGTTATCTTGACTTTCTTGTAATTGAAATAGAAATATATGATATAAATCGGCCATTCTCACATTCGTTGTTCTCAGTCTAATTACCGTAGCCAATGTTTTTTCTCGCTTAATCTTAACTATCAATATGTCTAAATGGCAAAGTAGTTTTCGAGGTATTAAGACACAAATATTTCATGGACTATCAATATGTCTACTTTGTCTATTCTATAAGCTAAGCTTAAAGTCTTTCATATTTCAATGTTATTGGGTAAAAACAATGGCTACGGTAATTAGGCTGAGGACACCGAAATGGTTACGGTAATTAGGCTGAGAACACCGAATGTGAGAAAGGCCGAAATACGTATTTCGTATTTATATTCCAATTACTACCTAAAAATGCATGTTGTCCATTGGATTGAACGACTGAATAATGAATTGCAAAAATGACAGTGACAACACTTTTGTGGTACTACTGTGTTCAGTAACTCAAGTATAAAAATAGTACATTGTTGAGCAACAGGCTTTGATAGAATAAAACTAAGTAGAAAAAAATATATATCTCGATACCTCTAATAAACACTACGCCATTTTAATTTTTGTATCTGTTCTGTTTTTATTTGTTTCTTTTTTTTACTAAATTGTTTTTTTTCGAATCATACTTTTTGTTTCCTTTTTTTTTTTCACAAAATTAAGACAGCACAATATTAGACAAACTCAGCACAGAGTACTAAATAAAGCGACCTCACAAGTTTGTGGAATTACATCTATTTGCCAAGTTGGTTGAAATCGCTTACCAGAAAGCGCGCGAAACCGGATTAATTTAGAGGCAAACTAAGGAACGTTAACAATATTTTCTTCAAATTTAAATGGGACCAATACTGAGGTACCCTCTTTCCAACAAAAAAATAATCATTAAAATAAAATCTACTGTCTAAAAATACTGTCGAATTTAGAACCTCATCCTGTTTTTGAAGTTGGTAAAAAATAAATATGGCTGTTTACAAAAATGACCAAAAAATAGTGTTCGTTGCAGGTATCGATCTGCTGGGATCGAGCAGTTAAATGATTACGGTGTTATTAGTTAAATACTAATAACAGATATACTCTGAATTTGATTACAGCAGCCACCAACTCACGTCTTTAGCAACGCCGTTCATAGAGTATCCGCATGGATCGAAGAGGAAGTCGTCGATCACCATCCCGGGTATTATCTTATCGATGCCCGACTCCTGCGCACAAAAAAAACGATTATTATTACATTTTCTTGCTTGGCAAAAGTTACACAACTTCCCGACGATTTTGTATGGTTCCGTAGAAAGTCTGACTTCTGAAAATCTTTTAACAGATACATATTTGGGTTAAAGACACAATTAGGTGAAAATACGCGACAACATTACGTGCGAGCAATTACTTGTCAATCGTGACACGAAAACACTATGTTTACTTAACAGAATAGAAATAAAAATCACAAATGAAATTTCCATTGAATATGTCTAGTCTATTGTTTTGTAGTTTCTACAGTTCTCTTCAGATTTCACGACTTTGGAAAGCCTGTATGACCCCATTCCTTAACAAACATATTAAACAACTAACTGCATGAGTCAAGATCTCAATACAGACACAGGAAACGCAATAAAAATTTATATAGTAAGTTATAATATCAAGTGACAGGACGAACAAGTCCTGCGCCTGATGGTAAGCTACACGCCTGTCCATAACAGTTGCAGTGCCACTCAGAGCTTTAAATCGCAAAAGATCTGAAGGGGACTGCCACTGCGCCCGTCACCTTGAGACATAAGTTGACAAGTCCCAGTCACTTGATATTATATTAAAAAAAAGTATTTATATTTTTGGGTTTCATGTATTGGACATTTGGTAATAGACACTTACCCTGGTAGCCTCAGCAGCGGTCTTGCTGGTGGCTCTAGTGAAGATGTCCATCACAGCTGGGTCCAAATCGGACATGAGGATCTCGATGGTCTGATCTGGCTCCGAAGCTCCGCGTTGCCCCACTTCGCTCTGTTCCTTCTCCAGGGCATCAACAGTGCCTGAAAATTCATAACAAATTGCTTTTAGATTGTGTTTTAAGTGAAAATTGAACTTGGTGCGCATTTGACTTCTATCTCAGCTGATGGAAAGCGACGATGAGGTCGAAGATATAGCATGCACACCTAAATAATGCCTATTCACTATCGACTTGAAAAGTTGTAAGCGTTCGGGGAATAAGTCCGCAGGCGGGGAATTCCACTCCTCGCCACTTGCCATATAAATGTGGAAGCGAAACGCCTTGTGGGAAACCTAGGAATATCCACAACATAGGGGTGGAACCAAAGCCTACGTCTAGTCCCCCGATGATGGAAAAGAGAAGGCGGAATTAAGTCGTGCAATCCTTATCCATATTTTCAAAAGAATGAAATCTAATCCCTTTAGTTCTGTGACATATTTTGCAATGTCTAAAGGCCCGTCTATACGGTCAATCATCTTAGCGGTTAAGGTTTGAAAAATACAACGGCTTACTTGTCGGCTGACAAAATCTATTACGTATAATATAAGAATTTGTTTGGAAATGAGAATGTTTCGGATCTGACTAGCGTATATTTGTTTTATCAAACAAATAAACTTTTCGGACCCTTTACAGGTTCCGATAAAAATATTTAAAAACGACAATTTATTCTTCAAGGTTTGTAGTGCCGGATGGATGGATTTAGTAGCAGTAGAGTTCTTTATCTATTTCTGCCGCCAAGCGATAATGTCAGCATTATAGTAGTCCGGTTTTAAGGGATAAGGGCGCTGGTGAAATTACACATGAGACTTGTCAACTTATGTCTTAAGGTGGGTGTGCCCCTCAGATCATAGCGATTTATAGCTCTGAGTGGCACAGCAACTGTTACGGACAGGCGTGTCGCTTTCCACCAGGTGCACGACTTCCCGTCACTCGGTATAAAAAAAGAAAAGAAAAATGGAATATTTGCTAGGTAATGTCTAGAATATTTGCTAAAATTTTCTAAAAATTTACCCCCTTCGTCACTGATAGCTAATAAAATGTCAATAGTATACTCCGTCCAGTCATTTATTTAACTTCTGACATATGCATGCCTCCGAAGTTCCGTAATTATTGATATACAACCATAGACAAAAAAATTGCAATACTTCCTGGACATTTTAATTTTTTAGTTTTAGTGAAGCTCCGATATTTATCGAGCCAACAGATTATGTAACGAAGATTATTCAAGTTGATAAATTTTGGTTCTTGTCTAATAAATTATAATGAAATGAAATAAATTATAAATAATTATATTAAATTCTTATTGATTATTAAAACGAATCGTCGGACTCTTCTCGATATGAACGGGAATCATGACTTGAATCTTCATTAACATTAATTATGAAGTCTTGAGTACACTAATTGTCAAACGCAACATCACGATCCCAATCAGACAATAGCTTCTTTTTTGAACCCGCTCACATGCACGATTAAAACTTTACAAATAAAATCGCTTGTCATAAAAAAATCGAATCAGAAACGCATTAGTACATCACTAATTGATTAGAATTCGAGCTGTCAAAGATTAATCAATGATACCTTCAAGTGGCAACAGAGTGTAGAGGTACCAGCAGTCCTTCTCAGGGCCCATGATGTACGCGCGTCCGTCGCCGAAGTACGAGTCCAGAAGCTCCACCTGATAACAATAACATCTTTTAAATATGGATAACTATCTTCAATTCCAATTCACACATTGAAGTGTAACTCTATATAGACTGCTATTCAATTAAATAGAGATTGCCTATTCTGCCATGAGATATCTACATATAGATTAGAACCCACATCCTCCGTGGTCGAATAGCTTTCACATCGGTTTTCATGGTGTCGTCATCTTTGAGGTCCCGGATTCGATCCCCAGCCGGGTCAATGTGGAAAAACCAACTTTTCTACATTGTCTAGCGTCTGGGTGTTTGTGGTGCCATCATTGTTTCCGATTTCCATAACACAAGTGCTTTGGATACTCTGGGATCAAAGCAACGTATGTGGTGTTGTCTAATATTAAAGATATAACGGGAGACACGTTGAACGAGATAAATATTTAAAGAGGCGAATGTGTAGGTAACCCATACCGAATATGTTAACAAAAAAAAAACACAATCTTATTATAATTATTACACTCAGAAAAAACACTCAGAAAAAATTCCTTCGATCCGGTCGGATTCGAACCGACTTCTTCTTGCATACCGTGCCAGACGCTATACCAACTAAGCCACGGAACGAACCAACGGACCTCACGAATTTTTCTATGTGCTTGCGTCGTGTCTTTGTACTTGGTCTTTCAACGACTTTTTAGTCGTAGCGCCATCTATGAGAAATCTATTACAGATTTATCACCCAGTTAGTACCTTTACAGCTACCAGTCCTGGCGAGAGATGTCGCTATTCACTGTATTAATTAAATTTTTATTGAATTGATATTCAATTATTTTTTGTGAAATTACTTCACTAGTTTGTTATCATTATTAATACAAAGATCGAACACTCAGAAAAAATTCCTTCGATCCGGTCGGATTCGAACCGACGTCTTCTTGCATACCGTGACAGACGCTATACCAACTAAGCCACGGGACGAACCAACGGACCTCACGAATTTTTCTATGTGCTTGCGTCGTGTCTTTGTACTTGGTCTTTCATTAATCTCAATACAGAGTATCAAAAAAACCGACCTCAAAAGTCATTCATCTCCTCATTTGCCACCCTTAGAGGTGGACTGTTTTCTTCAAATTTGAATGGGTATCACTTGGTACCTACCCTCTTTCCAACAAAAAGATCGAATTAAGAACCCCCTCCTTTTTTAGAGTCGGTTAAAAAAAGACGTCTACACCACTAGAAAATTTCCAGTATTTTAAAGAACTGGATGAACAAGGGTTCATTTATGGTGTGTCCGTATGTCTGGACAGTAAGCTGCAAATTCATGTATCCAGTTAAATCTTCTACAGCAAATGTCGTTGACCTATATGTGAACTAATTTATAGTGTATATGGTGGTGTTTTATTGAATTGTTCATAACAACTACAGTTTTAGTGTGGCCAGTACCAGATCATTTATGGTATTGATAAATTCCAATCTCGGGATAGAATGTCTGCCTGAGTACAACTAATGTTACTTTCACTTGCTTTTAGTTCGATGTTAATCTGTTCATGTTCCATGTCGCGATTTTTAATAACTGTAGTTTACAATATAATATTTTTCAGTTACCGGTATTGAAACTTTATTCTCATGCAGATTGTGTTGAATTTTGCACCCACTGAAACACTGACGGTCTTTGGTTATAACAGTAACTTGAGATGTAAAAACTTTATTACATGTTAAAAATTATAATGACACCACGAAATACTATGAGGCGAATGAACCCGTTTTTTTCCATCCTCTAAGACCCGTGCCATGTTCACATGTCAGCGTGTAGACGTTCCGAAATATTGGAAAAATTATAAGAAGATTGTTATAACTTCAGTACAGAGTACTGTAGACTAGGCTCTACTCTATGAGTAGAATTGCTGGCTGAATATAGGTAGTGATTATAGTTTTATATTTAGAATGTTAAGAAAACAGAAGATCTTGACATATTACATTATTGATTTGTAATCTGAAAGTGAAAATATGTAAAATGGTGAAATAAACCAGAGTTCTTAAGATGATCCCGGTTTATATTTTATAAAAGTACCTCTCGCTACGCATCCTGAGCTACCCTTCATTACAGTACTAAAAAAACCGACCTCAAAAGTTCGTAGAATTACATCTATTTGCCAAGTTTTATTTTAAATCGGGTACCAGAAAGTGCGCAAAACTGGATTCATCCCCTAGTTTTCTACCCTTAAAGGCGGAATATTTCAACTCTGTCGTCCACTATCTAAAATGCGGCTAAATGACAGAATACTTTTTTGAGATATCGTAAAAAACCTTATCCCAGTTTTGGAATATTGAAATTGTTTGATGACATTTCAGCCATGCATCGTTAAAGTAACTTGGAACACGTCAACTAATTTTAACTGTTTTTAAAAGAAAATTTCGTGCTCTATTTTATTTTTGCTATTTAAAATGGTTATTGGACCATTTGTTACTAAAATAACAAAACACAAAACGGAGCTAGCGTTTTAGTTAGTGTCCCATTTCCAACAAAAAAGAATCCTCAAAATCGGTTCACAAATGCCGTAGTATTTTAGTTATCGCGTAACACACATACAAAATGAAAAACAGTCGAATTGAGAACCTCCTCCTTTTTTAAGTTGGTTAAAAATGATCATCATTTAGTGAATAGCCACGAAAGTCTCGGTTACATAATGTGACTCTTAGCAGCGATACAAACGAGTGTTTGTGAAACGCACGAATGTCGCGTAACGTCGCTCATATTGAATCAAAGTTAAAGTATCTTTATATCACTTATGATAATTATGACTTATATCACTTATGAGAAGTATTAGGTTACTTAAGAATGAATGATAAATTTAAGTATGTTTTTTAAAGTTGCAAGACTTTAGTAAATCATATAGTTACGTTTTGGTGTTCTTCATAAATGAAATACTGTTTATTTTGTTATATATGCAATAGGAATGAAGTTATTTTAATGTTTCATTAATTTACATATAAGGAATTTGATTATAATAACATTCATTCTAATTAATAAAATAAGTTGGTAATTGCTACAACGCACTAGAACTGTCAAGAGTTTGGCCCGACTGGCGGTGGACGAAGGAATGTAGTGGTTTTTCGGGAACAATATATTGTTTTAGTGTGTGTCTGTAGGTTTATTTAACCAGAAAAGTTTTCATAAGTAAGCAAATTAGGAGACGAATCGTCAGAAATTCGCATTAGGGGTCAGCGAGGCATGTAGCGCAGTATCTTGGAAGTAAAACTGTCAGACCGCGTTGCGAAACACAATACTGCGCTCCAACACACATAACGTTGACGTTGGTCATAAAGCCGCGAGCTTAAAATGGAATTGGGGCGGCCACGTCTGTCGCATATCAAACGAGCTATGGGTAAAGACCACCATGGAGTGGATCCCACCAAACGCAAGACGAAGCAGTGCAAGACTACAGATAGTGTTGGGTAGGACATGAAATTAAAATGCGTTTGAGGGAATAAAGTACCTCATTTGAAAAAATGAGGCGGTATAATGTCCTACTTCAAATGAGGAAATGCTAATTTTATTTAGCTCTATGTTAGTATGATCATATATGATGTAAAATCAGCTAATAAGCGGGCAGTGCAGGACCAATCATTGTTGCGTTTTTTTAATTCGAAGCAGTGTGACATGAGTGAGGCTGTTACATGAGGCTATGACATGAGGTGAGGTGGGACATTTTTGTGACATGAGGTGTTGTGACAAACTAACCAAGCGAGTGGTACAAACGAGCTGCCTCGTGTTTGAGTAACTCAACACTAGACCCAGAACGAGATGGCGCGACGAATTGGACGCGTATATGAGGTCTTGGGTCTGTAGCAGCGTTAAATCGCGATAAGTGGAAAAAGGGAAGGGAGGCCTTTGCCCAGCAGTGGGACAGTAATGGTTGAAAAATTAAAAAAAATACAAATTACTCTTGAAATCGTCATATTGATTAAACTGTACTGCTCGTTCGTTAGGCAGATTCCCATGAGAGGAATAAGCAAGAAACCCAGGGGGTTGCTCTTGATAAATACACGTTTATAAACATTTATCATTTACAATATTTATTTTAAATATCATTGACCGACACAACCAGCAAGAGCTAAACGGGTTTATCGCTGTTTTTTATCAGTACGCAGAAGATGTATGATAATTGATAACCGTTAGTCACAAGTTTTTCTTGCACTAAATCGTATTATAGAAGCGTCTTCATTGCCCCTTAAATGAATTTGCGCCTTTGCAAGTTTGTGAGGATGCAAACGCGCTGTTAAACCGATGCTTGCGCACGTTTGAATCGACACAGGCAGACACGCGTGTGCATGGCGCAGACCTGACTCACCAATACCATAAAAAAGAATATCCGGTTGTTATGTTTATTTAAAGACGAAAACACTTGAAAATTAAATTCGCTTATTCGTTCCGTTTCATTTCAAAACTACGTAGGCCATAAAATAATAATAATAATAAAATTTATTTATTTCCACAAATTACAAATAGATACAAAAATACACATAACGGTTTCAGAAAAAAACAATTACAATGAAAGTGGAACAGGAAGTAACAAGTAACGACACTGACTCTTGAACTAGGTAAAAACCTGTATCTCAAGAGACAGAGATTCAAATGGATGAGTTCCTTATAATTATTTTAAAAATTAGTGAACATTGACGAGATAAAACCAAGATGAATAGAGGGAAGGACAATTATAATGCTAATTATATTTAACTTAAGTTATGAGAATGTGTGTGTGTGTGTATGTGTATGTGTGTGCGTGCGTGAGTGAGTGGGATAAAATGAACTTGGATTGGCAGGAAGAGATCTCTTTTAGAGATAAGTCCACCTTTGGTCACCTTCTCTTAAACTAATATTTCTGTTGTATTTAATTAAATAAATACAGTTTCGTTTAGAATATTTATATGTAGTAAACATTATTATTCTGCCGAATAATTTTGTTCAAATTACTTTATATCTTAATTGCATTAAATAGGCATTCTTCTTCGACCTTGTGTTTTCATCCACCTTCACTTTAAATTTTAATGGGTAATTTCTATTTTTCAGCACCGCGATAACAAGACTGGTAAAATCATTAACGCGATAGCCTTCAACATGTTCATACACATTTTCTTCATAATCCGTTCCTATCTGGACATGTTCCTGGATTTTGTATTCTCCATCGTCTGGAACCCAGCCCGGCAACCTATTCCACCATTAGACGCAAGACATAAAATGTTAGCGGAGAGTGCTGTTTCGTTAGCTGAGAAAATACGGAAGAAAGAACTTAAATCTGTGACTTTAGTTCAAGTTTGCATTGAACGAATTAAGGCTGTAAGTGTTTGGTTATATTTATTTTTTATCTTCAATGAAAGCTAGTGACATGGTAAGAAAAACTACACTCAGAAAAAAAGCCTAACAAAACGACAATAACTGCTATGTTAAACATTTATTTATTTAGATACACCATCGGCACATACATGGAGCAACTTACACTGTTTTAACATATACATTTTTGTACAGTATGTACCATTACAGGCGTATTACAGCATTTATAAAAAAAGAACCTTAATTTTAAAAGAAAATTGAAACAGAATTACTGTATACAAAAAAGAAAAGAAAACGAAAACTACTATCTAAGAAATTATTGAACAAAACAATAAAAACCCCTAAAACTCCACCTTCACCTTTCACCTACGAGCTCGCACGACGCTCTTTTTAGGATCCCTGTCGCTACTAAGTTTAAAAAATACGTTCAATACGGTTGATGGTCGTCGAAGGAATGATCACCCGAACCGTGGCAGTGAGACGGTTTGCCGCGCGAAATCGCATCGCCGCAATTCGCAGTTTTATGTTTCGACCCTAAAGCAGTTGTGACATTCCGTTTGAGTCGTGGAAGATGTCAACCTCAGCAATTAACGTTACTAAAAGTTCTCATGCTACAGTAAAGTGAGTTATTGTTACTACAACAAACCACTATTGATAAAGTGACGGTCTTGGTGAGATTAAAATATCTAACTTTCTACATAATTTTTATATTATATCTATCTACGTGGCTACCTCTGTAATAACGCAAATAGGTCCTTGTCCATATTTAAATAAAAACTTGCAAAAAGTAAATAACAGTTTGGTTGCAAGAATTAAATTGTGAAGAAACTGAAATGCTGCTTACTGCTCCTGTATATTACAATGTGTATTGTTTTAAATTGTTAATGAACTGAGGTACAAAAACAAAACAAAAATAAAATTACAAATGCATAGTGTAACATCTTTCACACAGACACACACCAGCACATGTATTCGCTCACACACCACACCACACACACACACGCGCGCACACACAACACTCAAAGTACGCTCAAAGTACTAACCTTATTAACTCTTAAATGAATTAATTTTGAAATAGCATTTATCTCACTCATGCCGCATTGAGTAAAGCGTATATAGTTATTGCGTTAATGTTACCGACAGAAATGTATTCCCGAGGGTTGGAGACCTGGTGAGCCGAAATACAGGCTGTGTGCCTAGTTTAGGCATCAGTCTCCCACAATATGTTTATCATAGTATCGTTTGTACTTTTATTATGTTCTCTGTATCGTATTGTGGTGCGAAAATAAAGAATTTATTATTATTATTATATGGAGATATTTATCTTTAAGTACTACAGAGAACCTGCTAAATTCTGGTTTTCAACTGAAGCCCTATACTTATTAAATTCACATTTATCAAAATTTGCAAATTGCCTAGCGGTTTAACGACACACCGCGCCTCCCGCTGTACAAAGGCGCTATCGGGCGTCGGGTCTGTGTCAAATTTTCTCCGCCTTTTCTTATTTTTATTCATATTAATTTTCAGCCCCCCTGACCTCCTTAAATCTGAATGAGCATTGATAGTAGTAGACTGTGGTGCAATTGGTCGCTGTCCATTGTTATCTACTGCGCCTTAATTATGTGCCTAATAAATGTAGAATTTACACATTTCTTATTCTCTTTCAGGTCAACACAATCTTGAATGCAGTAACGGATGAAAGGTTTGAGGACGCTCTAAAGGACGCCACTGAGGTCGATAAACTAATCGAAGGTGGCCTGTCTGAAGATTACTTTAAACAAAAACCTTTCTTAGGTAATTTTTAATTTCAATTAAGGTACCAAAAGGGAATGCAAAGGGTAATGTGTGTTGATCGTAAAATAATCGACGGCGTATGATGGTTTTTCCGGCGTGGCATATCTATTTAAAGCTGTTTCAAAAACACACATTATTTAAGTCAATGATTGTATTAATTTTAACGTTTTTTACGCTTATACTTGTACTTTAGTAGAAATGTAGGTACTGTTACTAAAAATAATCAACTGAAAGAATGTTTGTAAAAAAAAGCCTCAAATAACTTTTTTTATAAAAAAAGCCGATCTCAAAACTTTGTGGAATTACAGTTACTTGCCAAGTTTTATTGAAATCGGTTACCGGAAAGACGCGAAACCGGTTTGATCCTCTAGTTTGCCATTAGAGGTGGAATATTCTTTAAATTTAAATGGGACCTGTACTGTACGGTATGTACAGTACCCTTTCTAACAAAAAAATAAATAAATAAATAATAAGAACGAACACACACTCAACATAGCCCCGCACTAGGGAAACCCTGTGTCGCGGGTGCCATGGACACACACATAGACAACCACAAATTACACTCAAACTCACTAGAGAAATAAATGTAGGCCATGCAAATATTTCCCCCGGCCTGGGAATCGAACCTATGGCATGGTAACCGTTCGGCCACGGAGGCAGTTAAAAAGAATCATCAAAATCGGTTCACAAAAACAGGAGTAATCGCGTAACTTACACACACAAAGAACAGTTGAATTGAGAAACTCCTCCTTTTTTTAAGTCGGTTAAAAATAACAGTCCTTAATTTAAATCTAGCATGAATAGGCATTGACTTACAATTATATGGACGTCGGGTCCGCGCTAAATAGTGTCCGAACTTATAGGGCGTTAAAATCGTGTACAGAGCGTCATTCACGCTTTAGTCTTCGCTTGTTAGACTGACAGCGAAGCAAGCAAAATTAGACAGTACTGCGATGACATTACAATTTAAATTCAACGTTTTACATAGGAAATGAAACTATTTTTCCGGATTTAAATCGCGTATATTTGTTTTTTCAAACAAACCGACGTTTCGGGCCCTTTACAGGTCCCATGGTCACGATTGACTGAGGTGGTACAGTCTTCAACCAGTTATGTCTAATATTAATGCAAACCACCCTATTTTTTCACTATAGTTACAATAGTTATTAATTAAATACATTATTTTTAATTTTACAAAGAAAACATTCCAATTTACGCTACATTAAGTTTTACAAATTATTTTATTGAATGAATTTTTATTAAGTTTAATTTATTATTAATTATTAATAGAAATTAGAATAAACTAAAACATATTAATTAGTACTGCAGTCTTATGTCTGGGATTTTTCATTAGAGGAAATACTGGATCCCAAACTGGGGGTACGGAGAAACCATCTTCCCTGTTGAAATTAGGATGTTTTTTAATTTCAATGGCCTCTCGCAGCATCCTGGGTAGATAACGGACTTCTTTTGCAAGGACCTGGGGTTTGTCAAACTTC
>NW_020654910.1:0-11981 GCF_003589595.1 Hyposmocoma kahamanoa
CTATAAATAATTTAGACAAATTATTATTAGGTAAATACAGAGATGTTTTTATAGAATACTGTGTCAACATAGCAACTAAGGTAGTTAATAGAAACAGTACTAGATAAGAAAAGTATGTTTGCAAATATTTTGTCAAATATTTAGGGAAACATATAACACGTATAAAGAAATGTATTAATAAATCTATAAAAAATGTATTAGATGTAAGTAAGTTAAATAAGTGTAACAAATTATAGCCAAGAGAAGATAACAAAACAAATGTATAAGAAAATATGTTACCGCAAATGTAAAGTTATTACCCCACTCCCTGTAAGTAGAATAAATAGAATAAAATATTAGATATAGGAGCGCGGGAAATCCCACCCGTCGCGGAATGAAAGAGATGTAAGATAGAAAGATATAGTATGCAGCATAAAAGTGCGAGAGGCATAAAAGCGAGAAATGGTATGGAAGAGATAATAGACATAAAAAAAGACTCCCTCGCTCAAAGTCGGAGGTATATAGATTTAAAAAAAAAAAAAAAAAAAAAAAAAAAAAAACAAACAAAACCAAGGTCTTATCAGGGGCGAAACTAGCTATACACTTGGACAGTTTTCAGTATACTAGTTAAGAACCACATTTGGAACAGGGTATCAAAAATTGGGGTCTTATCGGGGTAAACTCTAGGAGTTAGGGGCTGAAAACTTTTCAAATCTATATATGGAACTGCAAGAAGACGAAAAGATCGCAAGTCGAAATTGAACTTTTTTGTTTTTTGACCGAGTTTGATTTTGACTGTGCCAAGGGGTAGATACACATCTAAAACTTCCCGCCCCGTTGGAAAAAGAAATTGTTTATGTATACTTAAGGAGAAATAGGGGTTGAAAAATCAACTTAAATTAATTCAAATTTAATTAGGTTCCAAATACAAATTGGATAAGTGCTGCCTGGGGCCATCTGCCTACCCATACCAGGGGTGCCCCTGACTACTTTTTAGAAAAAATTTTGGTACTTTTCATACAACAAATTTCAATTTTGTAAATTTTTGGGGTTTTTTGGGAATACAAAATCAGGGTATATCCGGAAAAAGACGATCAGCCCGGATTTGGATAGTACGCGCCGAGCTGAATCTTTTGAGCCCAAACTCGGATTATTTCGAGCAACAGGGGCCGATTTTGGACTACTGGCAGCCATATTGGACGCCATCTTGGATTTTTTGAAAACATTACAGCTCGGTCAATTTTAAAGATACAGGCACGCGGTTTTCGGCTTTTAGTAGCTTGTGGGGGACTCTTCCAGATACAGTGCTTTCTGGCTCTACATAGAGTCAGGAAATTTTTGACTAGATTTTCTCGGAATCATATAGGCCTCTAAGCCACGATCACGACAAGCCCTTGCACGCCGCTCTGCGCCGAATAGGGACTGAACTACAAACCTTTAAAGATCTTGGCGGCCATCTTGGACGCCATCTTGGCAAATTTTAAACAGCCGTATCTCGGTCCCTATTTGTCGCATCAAACTGCGGTTTTCGGTGACAAGCAGAGCCAAACCAGCGCTCTCTGACGCGCTTGGACAGGCGACTCTAGGTAGAGTCCAAGACAAAAATTGTAGAGTTGACGCTGTAAAAAGTGATAGACTATTACTTTAGGTAATTATAACAGGGTACCTGGTTTATCCGGGTAGTAGAGTTGCTGACTTCACCACGACACGCCGACGCTGGCTGATTGTAGATCGAAACACCACCTGAAACAAAATACACATTAGCGCTTGTTAATTATACAACTCTCCCTTTCTCTCTCGCATATATACACACGCACACAACACACACAAAGTACACAACATACACATTATTTTTATCTTTTACAACTTTTACAAATTTCTCTAAGTTCTGTAAACCTTTCCATATTATCTGATTTATCACCTTAGCTTTTGACGCATACCTCTGACGATATGTTTGGCTTCAGAACTCCATTAAGAGATATGACTCCTAAAACAGACTCCTCTCCCAGAGAGGAAGAGGCTAAAAAACCGACAGGAGGGGCCGGTTCCCTTACAAACCCTGACAAACCAACAACGTCGAAAGTTCGGCGCAGTGTAGGCGAGATAGAGGCAAGAAAAACATCACCTCGGTCACCCAGATCTAGAAAGTAGGAACACCCACTGCATCAGGAAGAGAAAGCAAAGACAAAACCAGCCACTGTGGGACTGAAATTAACTTTCTCACAAAATACCAAGACGACAAATGTGACTACTGAAAGGTCCCCAAAACCGTCACCACTATACAAATCCCGCACTGCTGAAGCTAAAGCCTGCCTCCTTAAAGCGAAGCTGCAAATTGACAAGAGCAGAAACCTCAAAACTGATATCAAAGCGGAAGTTATCGAAGCCGTTGAGAGACTCTACGCGCTGGTAAAGGAGGCGGAGGCTGCAAAAGAAACAGACGAGCCGGTACAGCAAACTGAGCGCACTGACCAGACCAACTTGGTCGCACAATTAAAGGAACACGCAAGACTGTTGGAAGAAAACAGCAGGAAGATGGAGGAGCTGAGGGAAGAAATGACAAAACCGAGAGAGCAGCCGCTGAACGTGACCTACGCTGGTGTGGCAGCGAGCCAATGTAGCAGGACACCTCCAAACCGGAGAGAAGCGCTGCACTCTGTCGTGGTCACGTCAACGGATGAGACGGAAACGGGAGAAGAGGTTTTGGAACATGTCAGGAAAGCCGTCGACGCTACTGAGGGATGGATAACGGTGCAAAAAGTGAGAAAGGCGAAAGATAGGAAAGTAATTATGGGTTTTAAAACCAAAGACGAGCAAAACAAGATTAGAGAAAGGATCGAAAAGGCGGGAGGAAACCTCGTGGTCGAGGAAGTAAAGAATAAAGATCCTCTCCTGGTTTTGAGAGACGTCCTGTTAGTTAATTCCGATGAGAAAGTCCTCAAAGCATTCAGGAACCAGAACAGGAGTATTTGCCACGACCTCGACAAAGAGGAAGACAGGATCGAAATCAAGTACAGAAAGAAGGCTCGAAACCCCCTTACCGGCCACATTATCGTCAGCACATCCCCGAAAATCTGGAGAAGGGCGGTCGACACTGGAGTATTGCACATAGATCTGCAACAGATAAGGGTAGGTGACCAATCGCCATTGGTGCAGTGCACGCGATGCCTCGCATACGGCCATGGCAGACGCTTCTGCAAAGAGACGGCAGACCTCTGTAGCCACTGCGGAGGACCACACATGAGAGCGGAATGCCCAGAATGGTTGGCGAATAGCGTACCCACATGCCGTAACTGCACCAAGGCAAAACTGGATCACACTGAACCTTCAGTGGCGACTGCCCAATAAGGAGACGATGGGATGTGCTTGCAAGATCCACAGTAGCGTACTGCTAAAGTAGTCCAAGGCATGCAACTCCCTCTTTGCGTTATACAGGCAAACCTGCAACGAAAAAAGCTGGCGACTTACGAGGTGCTCATAGAAGTAGGAAAACGTGGAGCAGCCGCAGCACTCCTCCAGGAGCCATATGTGTGTGGGGCTAAAAACATGAGGGGACATAGAGGCGTGAGGATTTTCCAGTGCGCGAACCCTGTGGACGGGACTGTTAAGGCCGCGATTGCCGTTTTCAAAGATGACATCAGCGTTATACAGTACCCTAAACTGACTACAAACAACTTCTGTGTGATAGGGATAAAGACCAACGCCTGGGAAATCACTCTCGTCTCTTACTACTTTGAACCTGAGGAGCCCATAACACCATACCTACAACACCTGCAGAGGATCGGAGTTGCAGTGGGTTCCGGAAGATGGGTAGTGGGAGGCGACTCAAACGCAAAGAGCATTTGGTGGGGGAGCGCTAGTACTGACGCTAGGGGGGAAGAAATGGCAGGGACTCTCGATTTCATGGGACTGAACGTACTGAATAAAGGGGAAATTCCGACCTTCGACGTAATCAGAGGCGGCAAACGGTTCTGCGGCTACGTTGACGTGACAGCTTGCTCGACAAACCTGCTGGACTTGGTAGACAACTGGGAAGTCGTTGAAGATCTGACGGGCTCGGACCACAACGGCATAATTTTCCATATACACCTGGAAAAATTTAAACCCGTAACAATAAATAGAACCACAAGGATATATAATACCAGGAAAGCTAATTGGACCTCGTTTTATGAAAAACTCGGCCAATTAAAAATGGAGCAAAACATCACAAAAACAAAGGTAGAGAACATAAACTCACAAGAACAATTAGAGGAAATAGTACAAAATTTAACAAAAATTATAATAGATACATGCAATTCTACCATACCGAAGAAAAGTAATAAAGAAACACTTAAATTGCCGTGGTGGTCTGAGGAACTCGCAAGACTGAAGAGAGAAGTTGCTACCAGGAAAAGCAGGATCAGATGCGCTGCACACGTCCGAAGAGCGAAGGTCGTCGAAGAGTACCTGAAATACGAAGAAAAGTACGAATTAGAAGCTGCAAGAGCCCAAATCGAGAGTTGGAAGACATTTTGCGGGAAGCAGGATAGGGAGGGTCTCTGGGAGGGCATATACAGGGTAATAGCAAGAACTAGAAAAAGGGAGGAGGATCTGCCTTTGGAAAAGGAAGGGGAGATATTAGACGCAGCGGGTTCCGTCAAGTTTCTAGCAGAGACCCTTTATCCTGAGGATCATGAGGAGGACGACAGTACCGAGCACCGCAAAATTAGGGCGAGAGCAGAAACGGTTAATGGGGAAACTCGTGATTCCAAAATGGATCCACCTTTCACGCTGACGGAGCTAAAGCTGGCAATAGTATCATTTAACCCGAAGAAGGCCCCAGGAGCTGATGGACTCACAGCGGACATCTGCCTTAACGCTATCGAACACGACTCCGACCTGTTCCTCGGTATCCTAAACAAATGTCTAGCACTCCAGCACTTCCCCAAAACATGGAAGGAGGCAACAGTTGTCATCCTAAAAAAGCCCGGCAAGGATAACTATACCACCCCAAAGGCCTACAGACCAATAGGCCTGCTGCCGGTGCTTGGGAAGGTGTTGGAGAAAATGATAGTCGCAAGGCTCAAACATCATCTGGTTCCAAAAATGAGCGAGCGCCAGTACGGCTTCATGCCCCAAAGGAGCACCGAGGACTCCCTCTATACTCTAGTGCAACATATAAGGAAGAAACTAAACGAAAAGAAATTGGTAGTACTGGTTTCACTGGATATAGAGGGAGCCTTTGATAGCGCATGGTGGCCCGCAATTAGAATACGGCTGGCAGAAGAGGACTGTCCAGTTAACCTGAGAAGGATAATGGATAGTTACCTGAGGGACAGAAAGGTCGGAGTAACATATGGCGGAGAAACGTATGGGAAAGGCACAAACAAAGGCTGCGTGCAGGGTTCCATCGGTGGTCCCATACTTTGGAACCTTCTGTTGGACCCGCTCTTAAAAGGCCTGGAAAAGAGAAACGATTATGTCCAAGCGTTTGCAGATGACGTCGTTCTCGTCTTCGATGGCGAGACAGCTCAGGAAGTGCAGGTACAAGCTAATGCCGCTCTCGACTATGTTCAGAAATGGGGTGTACTGAATAAACTAAAGTTTGCGCCACAGAAGACAAACGCGATGATTGTGACGCGTAAGTTAAAATATGACACCCCGCGACTGAACATGGCAGGGATCGGCATTGGCATGTCGAAACAAATCAAACTTCTTGGGGTGACAATCGATGACAGGCTGACGTTCAACACTCATGTCGCGGAGGTATGTAGGAAGGCAATTGGTGTATATCATCCACTGGCACGCGCGGCAAAAGTGAGTTGGGGTCTTAACCCAGAAGTCACACGAACAATTTACGTTGCCACCGTTGAACCCATTATCCTGTACGCCGCAAGCGTATGGGCACCTGCAGTGAATAAACTGGGAGTGCAAAAACAACTCAATACAGTCCAAAGGGGTTTCGCCCAAAAATTGTGTAGGGCGTACCGCACTGCCTCCACAAACTCGGTTCTAGTACTGGCAGGGATCCTCCCTCTCAATATCCGCGTACGGGAAGCGGCCTCATTATACGAGGCCAAGAGGGGGGTACCCCAGCCGGTGTTGGGAGATAGAGAGGTGGAAAATGCAAGGAAAGTGCAAATGGCGCAGGCGATCAAGTTCCCTCATCCCGCAATGCATATTGGCCTGGAGTTTAAAAGCCTGGTGGACCAGGAACAGTTAGAAGCAAACAGCGATTTCGATATCCGCATTTACACCGACGGCAGTAAGATTGAGGGCAAGGTTGGAGCAGCGCTATCTATGTGGGATAGTGCAGCCGAAATCAAAGCCCTCAAACTTGCTTTGCCGTCATACAGTACGGTCTACCAGGCGGAACTACTGGCTTTGTGCAGGGCGACTCGGGAGCTCCTGAAACTCAAAAACTCCAGCTATGAAATCTACAGCGACTCAATGGCAGCGCTTCAAACGGTAACTAACGTACTTTCCCTCCATCCCCTGGCAGTGGAAACGCGCGAAAATTTGAGAACAGCTTCGCTCCAAAAGAAACGTGTAAGCTTGTTTTGGATTAAAGCCCATGCAGGATTGGAGGGAAATGAGCGAGCAGATCATCTTGCCAAAGAGGCCGCTGTGGGTTTCAAGCGCAAGCATGATTACGACTTGTGCCCGATTTCGTTCGTCAGGCGAAGCATTCGTATGCGATCGCTTGACGAATGGAATCAAAGATACCAAAATAGCAATACGGCAGGGATCACTAAGCTATTCTTCCCTGATGCGGTGGCGGCGTATAGGATAGTTAGAAAGATAAAGCCAACAAATGTTACAACTCAGCTGATGACAGGGCACGGTGGGTTTTCTGAGTACCTGAAACGCTTCGGTTGCAAGGAAAACCCATCGTGCATATGCGAACCAGACGTACCGGAGACAGTTCCCCACATTCTACTAGAATGCCCAGTTTTTGCAGTTGAAAGACATGACATTGAAATAATATTGGAGTCCAAGATGGCAATAGAGAACATAAGCAAATTTATGATGAACAAATGTAGAGACGTTTTCCTTGAATATTGTAAGAAATTAGTGAATAAGGTTATTAATAGAAATAAAACTGTACAAGCAAATGTATGTTAACAAAATATTGTCTATTTTCGTATAACATATGTATTTAAGATGTAGGAAATTGTAAAATAGTAACAATATAAGGAAATGTAATATGGTATAAAATAAAAATGTAAACAGGTAGTAAAATGTAGGCAATAAGAAAAAAAAAATCAGAACAGCGCAATTATTGTCCCTCCCCCTGTGTATACTACTAAATAAAGTAAATAGGAATAGATAGATTACAATAGGCGGGAAAACCCATCCGCTATGGTACGAAAGAGATGAAAGACAGAAAGAATTAGAATGTAGCATGAAAGTGCGAGAGGAATAACTGCGAGAACTGGCATGGAAGAGTAAACCTAGTTATATAAAGACTCCCTCATTTACGTCGGAGGTAGAAGAAGAAAAAAAAAAAAAAAAAATCTAACCTAACCTAAGTTCCCCAAGGAAGCATCATAGGTACTATCTTATTCCTTGTCTATATTAATCAACTATGCGCTCTCCCCCTTTCTGGTGGCAAGATCATATCTTACGCTGATGACACAGTTCTATTATTCAGTGCCCCAAGTTGGAATGAAATCTTTACACAAGCTCAATTTGGTTTTAACTCGGTAACCGACTGGCTTAGAGCAAATGCCCTGACACTTAATACTACCGAAACTAAATACATCACTTTCTCGTACAATATTTCCTCACAACCTGTTGAGAATGCTTACTCAATAGTATTCACAATTGTGTTGGCCCTCGATCTCTTGGATGCCTCTGTACTTGCTCAAAACTGCTCAAAACTGGACAGCACAAGCAATATTAAATATTTAGGTGTCATTATTGACCAACATCTCAATTTCAAACAGCATATAGTGGCGCTAACTTCTAGAGTTCGAAAATTGATTTATGTTTTTAAAAATTTAAGATACTCGGCCAGCAGCGCCCTTCTCAAATCAGTTTATTTAGCACTTTGTCAATCACTGTTACTTTACTGCGTTACATCCTGGGGCGGTGCACATAGGCCACTCTGATACACCTGGAAAGAGCGCAGAGAGCTGTTCTTAAAGTGATCAACTTTCGTCCTTTCGATTACCCAACCCACAAATTACTAAACGAGTGCGATGTTCTATCTGTTCGGCAACTGTTTATCCTGCAAATAATTTTGAAAAAGCACTCAATTACTCCATATGATTACATGACTGTAACTAAGCAAAGACGACACGATCCCTTTTCATCTCGTACACAACTCCGCACAGCACACTCACATAGATTCTTCTGCTTCCTTGGCACATTCCTTTATTTTAAAATAAATTCTACTTTGCATTATTTTCATATGAATAAAACTGAATGTAAAAAGACCGTCAAATTTTGGCTTAAGAGTAAAACCTACAATGATACCGAGGACTTGTTGGAAGTTATTTCATAATTTATATTTATATAATATGTAATGTTTAACTACTTATCTTTTATAAATTGTAACGACTTATAACTACTTATCTTTTATTTGTTAAATTTATAAAATCTTTATTTTTTTTTAAGCTTCGTTATGAAAAATGCACTATTATGCCTAAAATACAGGTACACATGTACTTAGTTTAGGCATCGCAATTGCACCATTAGGCACTAAGATTAAAATGTTTAATTTTACCATGATTATTTTATATAATTTAGATTTTTTTTGTTTTGTTTATTACTGTTTATTTTAATATTTTATCTTCAATTACATTGTTTTCATTATAATTGTATTAGATTAAGTAATATTGAAATAAATTTATCTTATCTTATCTTATATTCTTTTTAAATTCATACATGTAAATCATATTAAACTGTAAATATTATTTATGTACTGACACTACATTTAACATATATACATGTTCCTAACGACTTATGTTGTCTAATTTGTGCCGTCTCTTTTGTTCTAGAATTCAATTTGTGCAAAAATATTTTCGATTCTCCCTCTGAGTCACCGAACAAAATTCTAACACACCCTCCATAACGTTTATGAAACTAGAAAATGGATACTGGCAGAATTGAGACTTTGTAGTCTCACAAGCCATTCATTAAGAAAAAAAAAGAGATTGTTTCCCCTGGTTCTAACCTCAACAAAACTTGACTTTAAACATTAATTCTATCAAATAAAATTGTTTTGTTTATGTTCTTCCCGTGTGCTTTTCCTATCACGTTCCGCGTATTTTAAAAGTTCTATCTGCAATATAGCGGCTAAACATCACACGTAGCTACTATTGAAACGCATTACGCAGTGTTATCTAGAGAAAGTCTACCTGTGACCGTGGTTAAGGTTTATAAAAGTAATCCAGTGACGGCGGAGAACTAGAACTAGTGCTTAAGAAAGAGAGTGTGGACAGAGACAGGGAGCATGGTGTTGGCGAGTGCACGCGGGCGGCCAGCTGTCGCGGGTCCCGCTGCCACCGCCGCGCCACCGCAGCATGGAGCTGCTGAGGTAAGTCCACACACAATCTAAGTCCAGCTAATGCCTATTTGCTTGACTTTCCTCACCCTCGCCTCTGAAGCGCAATAGGCTTATATAGTTCATGAACTACCGACTACTTGGTACTTGGCGTTAAGGGCTAGTGTCCGCAACTCGACGTCGAGGCGCCTATTTTGCGTGTGGTAGGTGCAGGGTCCACTCGGGCCACTCAAGGTCGTCCAGGAATCTTAGCTGCTTCCTCGGTTTGCTCAACACTTCAGGAAGCGACCTCGGCACTCCGAGGTATTTCGCCTTGTAGTTTGCCACGCCGAAGCAGGATGTGCGCGGCCGTTTTCCCCCCCTCCATGCACATACCTAAATTGAAAAGTGTTTATTGTATAGACAGTATCTGTTAGGGTGGCAGTTATAGTGCGAAGCTCTTGCCTTTTAAGTTTGGAGTCATTCCAGCAAAAAAAACACTGCGGTTATTAAAAAATAAATTACACAAATTTGTTTATATTTTACGACTAGAATACGCCTAATAAATCTAATAATAAATCAAATCATTACAAATAAATGAAATTTTTTGGATATTGTACAATTATTGTATTTTTTGTCTTCATTAATGCAGCCATAGTGCTGTCGTCTATAGTGAAGCATTTATTCCTATAATATTAACATCCATTTTTACAGTTATTTGTGCATCTTTCTAAAAAAGTTATTACTGTCGAAGAAAATACAATTTATGAATTTTAAAACAGTGCTAAGTGATTGCATGGAAGTATTTATGGTAAGGAGTTATTAAAGTTTCAGTAAATACTAATTTCAAGTCCCACCCCTCACAATGAAACATATATATTTTTATTTTAAGCAATAAACATGCAATCTATTGGCATTTGTTTTTGTAAAAGTAACAATTATGCTAAGGGCCATTATTTTAGCTTGGTTGGTCATTGTGCACGTAAATAGGAATATAAATATTAAGATTAGAATGTGTGTCCCACCCGTCACAGCAACGGGTGGGACACACATCTAAACGTTTTTACTTTGAATAAATGTTTGTATTTTCATGGATTCAAGTTTTTATGATGTTTACTAGATGTAACAGTTGCTTTAATTTCGGAGTTTAACATTTGACCTCTGTCACCATTTTGTGACAGGTGGGACAAGTTACATTTGAATACATAGAATTTTAAAAATCAAATTTTTATAATTCTTCTCATAATTAAGACATTATAACACAAAAAAAAAAGATAATTAGAAAGTGACAACATTTTTCCTGATGAATTTTAGTATCAGGAAATTCATGAAAAGTCTGCCTCAACTGGTTTTAACTATATATTCGAGCAAATCTTCTAAAATTTGATATATTTTGATATGATACATAATCTTCAAGGATGTGGCAGGGTTTTCAAATTTATTGACGCATTTTATATGTAAATAAATAAATAAATAACGCACACATTCATCATAGCCCCTCAGTAGGGAAACCCTGTGTCGCGGGTGCCATGGACACACACATAGACAACCACAAATTACACCCAAACTCACGAGAGAAACAAATGTAAGCCATACAAACATTTCTCCCGGCCCGGGAATCGAACCTGGGACCTCTGCGTGGCAGTCCGGTGGCCATGGTAACCGTTCGGCCACGGAGGCAGTTGTGTGACTTTGATAAAGTATAGGATTATGTTATCAGTTCTTTAATTCTGTTATTTTTTTGTTTAAAATGTATTAATAACAAAAAATTATAAAATATCTGCTTACTAACAATGGATCTCATATCAAACAGTGTAATTTTATTGCTTCTGTGTATTCAATTGTAACTCGTCCCAACTGTCACAAAACATGTCCCACCTGTCACAACTTAATATATTAATTTCCTTGGAATTTATCAAAGTTATTAATGAAATGTATATATACTGGCTTCGTGATATTTTCATTTTAAGTCTAATTAACCAACGGTTAGGGAGTAGGTTTTAAAGTTCAAGAAAAAAGATGTCAAAATTTTCCACCCGTCACTTTAGAATGGCCCTTTGATTAATTTCCGAGATAGACTGACGTTGGGCATTGAAAGTGCTACTCTAGCCTGTCTACAAACTGCAAAAGTTGTCCATGTGTTGTGCATGAGAAGATTTTGTACTGTTGTGTATAGTTTTTCGTGACCATCAATAGGTGAGGGACACTATGACTTAACTCACACTGGCGCAGAGTCGAAACTCAGCGCCAGTGTGAGTCGAGCCTACGGGTTCTGGTCATACAGCATTCATCTCCGACCCTTTTCTGGCTTGTTCCTATGCTGAATAATTGCCTACTACGTACGTTATGCGTACGATTTAAGCACATATTTTGGGATTTTCAACATATTTTTCGTTCGCTGAAAGCGGAAGTGTTCCTTTCGCAGGCGACGACAGCGACGGACGCCGCGGAGGCGAGCGCGCTGCACGAGCGGCTCGTGGCTTACGTGCACGCGCTGGGCGGCGCGCAGGCGAGTGGGTCTCCGCCCGGGAGG
>NW_020654911.1:0-204 GCF_003589595.1 Hyposmocoma kahamanoa
TCTGCTAGAAGACGACCAGTAAGTCTTCCAGTTATTGTGTAAATCAACCTTAGCCTGGGAGCGTAAGTCTTGAAAAAAACATTCATCATATTATAATGGTACCAGAATGAATCGCCCATTTAGCCCATCTATCCGCTTGTTCGTTCCCAGGAATGCCAGAGTGTCCAGGAACCCAAACAAGAACAATTTGTATGCCAAGATTAG
>NW_020654911.1:214-43945 GCF_003589595.1 Hyposmocoma kahamanoa
AAATTTCAATGAAGTTGTTCACACATAGAACAACGCGATTAACTTTTTTTTGACGTTACGACGACAAACTGTCATAACGATAAATGAAACGTCACAATAAAAATGTGATGACAGATAATTGCAGTGTGAAACGACAAGGAGGTAGACGTGCGCAAAACAGTACCTCGAAAAGTAATGTCATATCACATCACATTTCTGTAAAAGTAATATTACTCTGTGATATCACTATTACTATTACCCACAACATCATACAGTGTAACACACACAACCTAAAAAAAAAAAAAAAAAAAAACACCGACTAATTGACAACCTCCTCCTTTTTTTGAAGTCGGTTAAAAAAGCGATGCGTTTTAAAACAACCTATAAAACGCGTTTCTAGAACATAAACTTGCATTATAAACAAGATCTACTTACATATTACTAGAGAGAATCAAACAAAAATTACGAAATATTACGAACCGTCTGGCAACCCACACTCACCCTGGTTAAATTTTACATTATAAATTGCCACGTAATCAAGCAATGATTAACAAGTTATGCAATTTCATTTTAAATGTCTACTGTTTAATTCGTTTACACCATCTAGTAAGTTGTAAAATAACAAATGCACTCCAAAAATCAGACGTTAATTATAAGTTGTTACATAACCTCACTTTTACTAAATCTCTTATAGCTCTGCTTTCAGTTCAATTCGCAGAATTTTCAGTGATGGTACATCAATACCTACGCAATTAACTGATACTACCTTCATGTTTTTACATCTTGGATTGATTGTATGAAAGCGTATCCATCTCCTTCTAGATTACCAAGAAAGATCGAAATATATTTAACCAAGCACAAGCACTGATTAACAAATTATGCAATTTCATTTTAAATTGTCTACGGTTCCATCCTTTTACACCATTTAGTAAATTATGAAATAATTGGGGTATTAATACAAACATCGTTCTACTGCAATATTCCAAATTAGATGCATTTACATTGCATTTCGCATAATAGTATTAAACAAACATCACTCCGTGATGTTCTAAGCATCACGTGTACTGTTTCAGGTAATATCACGCGGGTAATGTTTCGGGTAATGCATCACGCGCGTACTGTTTCCGAGCGATGCATCACGCGGGTAATGTGTAATGCTAACATTACGCGTGATGCTAACATTACGCGTGATGCTAACATTACGCGTGATGTTAGCATTACATTGCATCATTGCATCACAGCATTGCATCACGCCGCGTACTGTTTCGCGTAATGGGTGTTAGTAGCGACACCTGGCAGCAGCGCTACGTAACACTACGGCACGGATAGCAATGTCCCATCAAGTAGTAAGTCGAAAATTTGCTAGGTGGCGCTATTAATATCGATATATACCCAAGTTCACCTCGTATGTGTAATAAAAAAACGATACATTACGAAATAATTCCTATACGCATCATAATAATTGTTAATTTAACTTGAATGATGGCGAGTGCGTGTGAGACTGAGATACTGTTATATATCTCGGATAATTTTCCGAGAGGTAATGGAGACGGGGCAGTCGGGGCCAAAATTTAATAAGTTGAGGTATGGTTTTAAAAAAAGGGTTGTATATCTAAAAGCCACCTATAAGAAAAATGAGATTTAAGATGATCTCACACAGTGACAAATCCTCCACCAACCACACCATCACCAACTCTTGTTGGCTCCATCGTTTTCGTTCAGTAACTTCAACATACGTACTGTCTTCTCCTTAGTCTGCGCTTCAACTTTTGAGTTTTGTTTTGACACTTGGCGGAAATCAAAGTCAACGTCAAATGTGGGAAAATTAGAGGAAAAATATTGCAAACATTTCCGGAAATCATTTATTTTTCTGAAAAATACATATGATTTTTTTAATGGAAATTTTTCCATGACCCAACACTGAGTGAGATTAACTGAGAACCCCGGAAAGATTTACAATTTACATTCATACTTTATTGTAACAAGAAAACACGTGATTTTTTTTGGTTAGCATGGCTGTTGGCTGAGATCGCCAAATTTCGTAGAAGTTCCAGTGATGATATAACAATACATAAGCTATTTATTATTATCACCTTCAACTTTTACATCTTGACCCAAGATTGTATAAAAGCGTATCGATCTCCTTCTAGAAATATTGTAATATTATATTTAATCAAGCATTGATTAACAAATTATGAAATTTCAGTTTAAATTGTCTGTCTACGGTTTATTTCAATTACACCATCCACCAACCCACACCAACCACCATAGTAAGTTATTAAATAATTTGGGTGCTAATACAAACATCGTTCTACTACAACATTCCAAATTACATGCATTAACATTGCATTACGCATAATATTACTATTACACGAGATGTCTCATAAACAAACATCATTCCGTGATGTTACCGTTACAACGTCACTCGCATTACTTAGACTATAAACATCACTCCGTAATACCACCATCACGCGTACTGTTTCAGGTAATACATTACGCGAGTACTGTTTCCGAGCGATGCATCACGCGGGTAATGTGTGATGCTAACATCACGTGTAATGCTATCATCACGCGTAATGAGAACATCACGCGTGATGTTAGCATTACATTGCATCATTGCATCACAGTATTGCATCACGCCGAGTACTGTTTCGCGTAATGGGTGTTAGTAGCGACACCTGGCAGCAGCGCTACGTAACCCTACGGCACGGTTAGCAATGTCCGATCAAGTAGTACGTCGAAAATTTGCTGGGTGGCGCTATTAATATAGATATTTACTATATTTAGTTCATATTGGGAAACTCCCAGAGCGCCCCGACATGGTCTATGTAATGGGTAATGTTATGAGTAATGCATATTTTTCCAAAGTGATGCGTGATATCACAGTACCCTGTCGCGTGATATCACCTTTGTAATATGACTCACATTACTTACACATGTCTACAAGGAGGCAGCCGTGAACCGATAAATTGTCGTCAAGATGTGAGAACAGCTAGGCACGACAGTCATTCAACTATATAATAAATGACCACAACACAGTCACGCCAGATAGCCGTGATATGGGAACGGGCTAGACGCGACAGTCGTCCAACGATACTTAATAGTTTACAATTGAATGTCGAGAAATGGACGATTATGTTTTATTATTTTATATATTTATGTTTTTCTCATGTTCACAAACAAATAATCAGTAAGTATAAAATAAATAATACTCTGATTAGTCGCGCTAAATCAGTCGAAATCCTTAGGCACGTGGTTCGACACTTAGCTCACTTTCTGAGAACATATCACAAAAATTAGAAAATCTTCCCACAAGTGTCTCGGCTTCGTCTTAAGACAATCAAAGTCATTAAACACCAACCTCACATTGTGTCTTTTGTATAACTCTTTTATTCAGAGCAAATTGGAATGTAACACTATCATTTGGAACCCTGTCCACCACAACCACATACAAACATTAGACATAATTCAAAAGACATTTGCTCGAAATTTATACAAGAAGATGTACGGATATTACCCCTTACTTTATCCCGCAACATTTATTTTAGATATGGTAAATTATATAATGCTAGAAGTGAGACGCAATCTAGCTCTTGGAACTTATATGTTTCGTCTGGTATGGGGAATAATATACAACCCATTTTTATTGTTCAAGGTAGACTTTTTGGTGCCTAGAACTAATCTGGTGCGACTTCATGGAATAAGGTTATTTTCAGTACCTATCACACGATGTAGAGTGTGTGAGATGGCTCCTCTGCCCCGAGCACTTAAGTATATAAATCAATTGCTTAACTTTGACTCCTCATTGGACCTTTTTGCATGCTCAGAATCAAAACTCATGTTTTCTGCAGGACGCTATCTGGATTCTTTGACTGGAGACAGCAGTATTAAGTAATAGGTATTATGTGTTAGTTTAAATGTTATAACAAATAGATAAAATCTATTTGTTTGTGATTTTATCTATTTGTTCATAAATGTTAATCTGTAATAGTTTATTGTTTATGGTATTGTATTTATAATTTTATCAATTTTTATATTTTATTCTTTTTTGTAATTTACTTAATACTGTTTGTTCATTTAGCTTTAAGTCTTGCTATTGCGTTCGGGTTGACTGTAAGCAATATGTAATAAATAAAATAAATAAATAAACGATAAATAAGTCGTTAGGACATAATGGAAACGCACCCTACGTTAGACGTACTTGCGGATCCCCACAGTTGCAACACATAACTCCAAAGCTCTTCGAAGACTGTTTTGTGGATGGGATAGCTTGCCTTCAAGGGACAACCGGGACTGTTTGCCCAGAAGCCATTCCAATGATCTGAACTTGTTATTGACCTCGTCACGCGTCTTTTGTATGTGTGTTTCCAAGTTTATCTTCGGTCAAGTCACAGGATTTTAAAACATATTATTATTATTATTTTATGTTTCAGATATTTGTTGCAAACTCTGTAACCAGGCTTCAATTGTACATGAAACAGCTAACTAATTCTCTGGATGAGACTACCACACAGGTAAAGAACTTCGCATAATAAATTGTGTACAATGGTCATTTTCGTATTAGCGTTCACTACCTAATTTCCAAAAAAAAATTAATTTTTATAAAAATTGCAAACTCGAGACATTAAAGCCCTCAGCCTTAGGCTTCGGCTTTCTAACAAACTCTCGTTAGTAATTTCTTATTTACCGCCCTTAATACACAATGTCAAAGTCGAATAATCATTTAATCCATAGGTAAAATTTTTACACTTGAAAACGTCATTTTTAAGCTATTGCTCGTTCGCTACGCTGACCTCACTGAGAAGAACGAGCAAGAAATTCTAGGGCTTGCTCTTTTCAAATAAACTAAAATGCTGTGGAATACACTTTGAATCATAATTGTGTGAAATCAAGACTCAAATTGTGTTTCCATACATCTTTATCTAACAAATACTCTTCAATGTTGTAATGAGACTTTTCAATTAAAATACTTTCAACATAAGTTTTACACTTAGGAAATGGTGATCTTAATATATGCTCCAGAATTGTAAAAACGTATACAGTTCCCCATGAAAGAATCGTTTACTTTAGTTAAACGAAATCGTGGTACCATGAGTTTGAACTTAGTTCTAAGAGTTCTATATCTTATTTCCTTACGAAATTATGTATGTTTGATACCAGTCTCCTTAAACTTTTCTCTGAGAGAAATCCGAGAATATTAAATAACGTTGCACAATTAAAAAATGAAATACTTAAATAATAAAAATTGCCACAGATATTGGATAGTGAACACAAGTCCGAGAATAACCATCTAAGTCTCTCGGTGTCTCTCTTCAATTTTTACCAGCATCAACTCTTTATACAGGGTGTCCAAAAACTCAACATCAAGCACCAGGCAAGAAGCCGGGGTACACCCTTCTTTTTTTTACTAATAAATAATTACTCTAGATGTGTGACACAAATTAATAAATGTCGATTGTTGTATTATAAAACTTAATCAAATGAAATGAAAAGAATTATAACAATACTTTTATTGCATTATTTTTTCTACAAGGCTCAAGTAAATGCCCAAATTATTTATCTTTGACGCAAATACACGCTCCGCAACGCCTTAAAAATTATCTTTAGCAGCAGTAGAGCTTTTTGTGACAGAGTTCGTCCAGGAAAGTAGCCACCTTACCTATTTCTACCGCCAAGCAGTAATATTAGCATTACTTCGTTCCGGTTTGGAAGGGCAAGAATGCTGGTGAAATTACAGACACATGGGACTTGTCAACTTATGTCTAAATAATATAATCTTACAATAAAAATATTATTTATTGTCGTGTCGTACAATGGAAGCGCGCAAAGCGACGAGTGATGGCAAAAAACTAAAATTTATGATGAGAGCACCTGTGTGATCAAAGTCGTTGATTTTCAACATTTCCTAAAATATGCCTATTATCACATAACTAATTTACATAAACATAGATATCTTATTTTTACCCTGGCCTCTCGCCACCCTACCCGCTTGACGTTGAATTTTGGGACACCTTGTATATCTCACTGCTGAAAAATTGTCTGCTCTAAGGAGACGGTTTAGGCCAGAGACCCTCAAACTTATTGTCTCATAATCCGTGTGCCAATTTAATCTATTTAGGTTAGACCATTTCAAATATTGAATTTTTACAAATTCGTCAACTTGTAATATTTTTTCTAGACATACACAAATGTACGTAACGTTAACGCACTATATTAGTAGGTGCCAGTAACTACGTAATATCTTTAAGTGTTTTTATTAAATGTCAGGATGTTTGACCACCATTACATTTAATTACTTATATTTAAATATTTATTACATTTAAGTATTTCGTTACCCATTAGCATGGCACCTTTACAACTACCAGTCCTGGCTAGAGATGTCGCTATTCACTGTAATTAAGTCGAAGGATTTTTCTCTAAGTGTTCGATCTTCTTTCTTGTTAAATTTTTCAGATAGTGACTTCAATACCTCGCATACTTCAAGATGCGTCAGCTCTCCAAATGGAAGGTGCTCTTCTTCAGCAGAAGCTCTTGAACTTGGAGAGCAAAGTCCAGGGTGTTGAGGAGCAGACTGGACACTCCATTGAGAGTCTACAGCGGATTGACCAGCTTAAGAGCCGGTTGGAGGTATAGCTTGTAAAAATTAATTAATTATTTAAATTTTTATTGAATTGATATTCAATTATTTTTTGTGAAATTACTCCATTAGTTTGTTATAATTATTAATACAAAGATCGAACACTCAGAAAAAATTCCTTCGATCCGGTCGGATTCGAACCGACGTCTTCTTGCATACCGTGCCAGACGCTATACCAACTAAGCCACGGAACGAACCAACGGACCTCACGAATTTTTCTATGTGCTTGCGTCGTGTCTTTGTACTTGGTCTTTCAACGGCGAATTAATTAATTGTCAAAATAGCCGTTTTAATCTTTTCATCCATTATATTATAGAATGCAGCATCAGCGTTACGCGAAGCAGACAAATGGGCAGCATTGGCAGTTTCCCTGGAAGACATTTTGGAAGCTGGTGTACCCACACAGACCGACAAGTTGCACGAGCTGGCTGAGCAGGTAGCTGCCATGACAGGGAGCCTGGAGGTGAGGATGATTACCCTCTTTATCACTAGGAGCACAGATCAATAATGTTCTACGGAAATTGGCGGTTACATTGTTGATCTATTTAGTTATTTGTACGGGCTCGGCTATGAAACTCCTTTCGTTTTAACCGACTTCGTTGTGAACCGATTTTGGTGATTCTTTTTTTATTGGATAGAGGATACCTTAATATTGGTCCCGTTTAAACTTGATATTCCACCCCTGAGGGTGGCAAACTAGGGGATGAATCGGGTTTCGCGCACTTGCCGAATAGATGATATTTGGGGTCGGTTTTTTTAAATAAAACAGTTGTTCATATTATTGATCTAAGCTCACCAGATTTCTTAAATGTGGAGTGTAACTTGAAACCTTTTTACGATTTTTTTTTGTATTCGACCTCCGACAATATGTGTTGTCAGACGAGACCTGTTACATACAAACAGACAAAAACGTTCCACCAATAAAGCACTCTACACCGTCCAAAAAAGTACCAGGCGATCAGAAACATTACAGAGACCTTTGTTACACTTAAGGTTCTTGGTGACGCGCCAGACTACGAGAACAAGAAACTTCAACTAGAGACGCTATATAACAGGCTAGAAGCGGCAGTCAGTCCGCCTTTGATTGAAGCTCTCACTCAAATGGACCCGGGTAAGTTACATTCCACCTCCAGATATGTGTTAGGCAGGCCTAACTTGGCCTGTCTCATTATAAACAATCTAACTTGAGTTAATCCCTGTGTAACAAATTTTCAATAAGGTCCTGTTTCTGGGGGTCGATTGAGAACCTTAAGATAACTCAATTGTCGACCGATACGATTTGACATCGTACGATTTCTTTTCATTTTTATTCACAACACCCAAATCGAACGTCTGACTGTCGTATTCGAAACTGGAGGGCTACTCTCGATCTCCGTCCAACATCCGTCCGAAACAATTACTGTGTAGAATAGCCCTTGTCATTAGTTTATAACCCTATTTCACAGACAAAACAGCTACTTATGTAGCGCTATTCAGCGGTATGTCCCGTAGCGTGTCTGTGCTTCGCTGCTGGCGACGGGCTGCTGCAGCTCGGCTGGCCGCCGCCTGGAGGAGACTAGATCATCACTCTATATACGCCTTGACTAGGTTGTTAACTGCCGATGCTAATAAACAGGTTAGTTAGCAGTTCTCTCTACTGCCACCTCTCTGATTCTGAAGGTATGTTCTAGCATCGTTATCACAGAACAATAAATACAGTAGAAGTGCTTAGTTTGTATGGCACGTGGTCCAACAGTATGCAGAGTTCCCCAAATTTGAGCTCAGTCCGCAATTTTCGTTTTTTTTACGTTATGGTCGTGTCTATCTAGAATAATGCCTTATTTTGCTACTTTGGAGTACAAAAATGATAGGTCGCACTTGAGATCTGTGGTTGTGTTTCGTATCTTCATTAAATTTGATTTAATTTTAGTAAATTTATGTTTATACAAGTGGTATTATTTTTTTGTTACCAGAAACGAAAGTAAATCAAAAACATCTCCAACTCGTCGTCGTTCGTTTCGTTCGTCGTCGAATGTTTGAGAGACAGCGGTTCTGATAGTAATCGAACTTAAGACACTTCCATTGGTTTTTTTTTCGTTGTAATGGGACGAGCTCAGAAGAACTTTTCGAACTGGTGCCACCGTCACGTTTCCACCATCGCACCTCTCGCCAAAGGAGTAGAGCCAATCTTCACATCATTGTAAAACCACGCGGGTATCACGTTCGTTCCTTGTTCGAACCTGCGAGATGTGCAATTGTCTCTCTCCTGAAGAACTTCCATTGCGTTATGACATAAGATTTTTAAAAACTCAATCTGTTTTTCTGTATTGATTTGTTTGAAAATACAAATGCACGCGATTGTGATCCGAAAACATTTTTTCTTTTTCTATAAATTGGTTTAATGCAATTTAGATATTAAAGTTGGTAATACATTGTCCCGTTTCAGGTTGAATGGTTAACTGATGTGCTGAAGTCGGAGACTCCTGTTTCAGAATTGATCAAACTATACACCGATTTATTGGTCTCCTTGGAACCTTCGCCTAGTAAGGTACTGTAGTTGATCTTAGAGCAAGTTACTGACAAGTTCGAAAATACTTGTCTCTTAGCCATTTACAGGCCTACCGCTTAACTGAGGCGGTTCCTGAGGTAGATGCGCGGTGCGGGAGGGGTGACAGTTACATAACAGGTATGTCACGCTGCACACGGGATCATTTCAACAAGATATTTCTAACAATATTAAAGTACTTAAATTATTCCTAGAGAGAATTGACCTCAAAGATCAATGCTAGAGAGAATACTTTCACTCCGCTGCCATCATGACATTTGTCGCACTTTCAGGTAGTGTCGGCAAATCTGAAGCTATCTTCTTCTCCTGATGAAGGCCTGGTACTTTTGACAGATCTAAAAAGAGATATAGACGAATTCGTGGCCTGTATCAAGAGTATTATGGATGCGCCTAGGCAGAATAAAGGTACGTGATTATTTCCACACTATAATAGTACATTATGTATTATAAACTGTAAATGGGAAATTACTAACAAGGGTCTATTAGAAGCCCGAAGCCGAACCCTGAGGGCTTTTATAACTCGAGTTTTGTGTCGTATCTATTTCGTCACAAATGTTTTTCATCACATTTGCGACGAAATAGATACGACGATAATTTATTTCTTGTATGAATAAATATCGCTTCACAACATAATTTACGGATTTTGCAAATAGTCGGTTTTTTTAAACAGATTGCCAGCTATTCTTCCATAGATAATACAACTCGAAATAAAATGTTATAAAAGGCACAGACTCGTGCCAGTCACAATGTATTAGATATAAAATAAATAATTTCCAAATTCTTAAAATACTGCAGCATTTGAATTCACAAAATAAGTTAAGTAAAATACGGTTTAATTGCAAATGTTTAGTTTTGGCTAATATTGTTGTAAAAAATCCATACGGCGATAATACAATGAAAAAGGCCGTGGGCACACATTTAAGCCATTACGGTCTACTTTGCTCGCATGTCATGACACTATTTACGAGCAAGTGTGATGAAAAATATATTTTCTTTTATTTTATTTTAGAAACAATACAATCATCAACCCTAAAAGAACTGGGCAAAGCTGCGTATGCGCCTCTAAGAGAGCTACTACCGCGGTACACTGAACTACAAAGTCAGCTGTTTTTGGCGAACTTGAACGATCCTATGTTAAAACAGGTCAGTAAACTTCTTCGATGATTCTAACCTCCTTTTATTTTCAAGTTGTTTAAAAAAAGTAAACTAGTATAACTATAAACAAGTAAAGTCTTGTGGAATTTTGTTTGTGTGTGAGATCATAGTGACACAGCTCGATATTACTTTGGAGTGCACCTTCTAGTAATACCCTCTCATCCCACAAATAATGGCAGAAAGTTTTGTTTGAGAAATAATGCGTGTAATGTCTCCCGTATGACATGCTCTAAGGCCAAACTTAACAATCGTTATAAAAACATTTCAGTGAATTTCCTTCCCTATTATGAGCACCTGGTACATTTAGTTTTTCACTACTTTTATACAGAACCGTGGACGACCGTGAGATATTAAAACTATAACTTTATAGTTTTTAAGTTTTGTTGAATGTCACAATGTTTGACCACCATGATATTCAAATATTTTTGTGAAATTAATCTATTAGTTGGATATAAATTTATGTTAACATAAACAACGTACAATTTCCCCATTAGTATGCCGCCTCGATAAAGCTTATTATTATATCCACATTCAGCTGTCAAATTCGAGTGATAAAAATTTTATCACAATAGCGAACATGGCGAGCACCGTGACGTCACATTTTTATGTCATCGCGAGCGTCAGCGACCAATGACTGCAAGAGATTAACACAATGCCAAACATGGCTGCGAGATCACAGCTGATTTTAAAACATATGCACAGTAATTTTATCAACGTAAAAATTGAGCGCGACAAACGAGATTAAAAGACATTTTTAGTTTTTGTATTTTCGCGGCGATGATTAAACAACAAAGATAGCTATATACGCAATTTTATGTCGTTGTCCTTGTTCTTCAAAATGTATATGTAATAAATGTAAAAATAAAATGTAATGTATAGTTCATTATCAATGAAGCAAATTTAGATTTATCAACCGAATTAAATATTGTCACGGGAAGAGTTATCACACATATTCTGCCATGCTACGACCACTGTTATTGATAGGCATGTCACTTACCAGGCGCACGACTTGTTCGTCCCGTGACTTGGTGTCATATAAAAATGTATTTTACATTTCTTCAGGACGATCTTTTAGAACAATCCAGGGCACTTCTATCAGTAGCCGAACGATGCGACTCCTGGATGGACGCTGCGTACAATAAAGCAAAGAACATAGCTGGTACAGCCATTTACCCTTACTACGCGCCAACTGTTGAGGTAAGTCTTTCGATTTCATAACGTCCTGGTACTTTTCGTCAATGTATACGTGCACGAAAAGACGTTTAAACCAGTTTCCAATCGCCTTTCATTGACAGTGACCACCAGAGATTGGCAGTGGGTTAAAACCCAATCAACTCACCCCAGTTTTAACCGCATTTTTTCCCAAAGCGCTGGATTTTAATAAGTTCGAGCCCAAAATCGTGGGCATGAACAATTCTTTTTTAGATGAAAAAGAGGCAACTCCTCACAATACCTACCTTGCAACCATTGACTTAAAATAAATGGACGACGGGTCTAATACAAAAACCACGAAAAAAATGTCCCAAGTCAACCTATTTAAATGTAGTGACATGTAAAGGAATATGAAAAAGCTAAAACGTTGAATTTAAATTGTAATGTCATCGCAGTACTGTCTAATTTTGCTTGCTTCGCTGTCAGTCGAACAAACGAAGACTAAAGCGTGAATGACGCTCTGTATACGATTTTAGCGCCCTATAAGTTCGTACACTTTTTAGCGCGGTCCCGACGTCCATATATTTGTAAGTCAATGCTTGCAACCCTGTGGATTCTCACTATTAAGGATGTACATTAATAGATTTTTTGTATCGATTTATTTCAATGCGATATTCAAGCGAAGCAATTCATTAAAAAGGCAAATCGAATCGTCTAGATCATAAATCAATACACATTTTGTAATAATATCTTGAACGAAACTCTACTTACAACAAATATTTAGTATAAAAAATTACATTGCTTCGAGAAACATCGAGCAAAATATAACAAGTACAGACATATTAATAAATTAAAGTATTGATAATGTCAGCAGCGAAACGTGGCGTAATACTTGTAGCCGTGTTGAAAAAATAGAAAAAGAATATTTAAAATATTTTGATTTAGATTTTGAATTCGTAATAAATTTGCAAGATGATAGTGATGACGACAGCATGACAGAATCGTCTTCAGACTTTGAATAAATGATGTTTGTATGCAATCTACCTATAATATTTTATTATACCTATATACTAAGTAATAACAATTGACAAGCTTAACAAATTATAATATAAGTTTCAAACGAAAATTAATAATTAAAAAATATTTACGATTGTTATGCTATCGCTACGTGAACTTACGCACACAAAGGCGCTTATCTGTACACGTCACTACTACAACTATTGCTCACCCGCCTTCGTGAGATAGAATATCTGTAGTAAATAGTTTTTGCCCTCGATTTTTGACATTAATGTATATCAGTGGCGAGACGTCCTTATAACTCGATTTTCACCGGCACGCCTAAAATTTTCCACGTCGTATCAAATAATACATTTTTTGTGTAAAATAAATTAATCTGTGAAATGAAGTATACTAGTACCTTTGTGTGCTAACAAATTGTGTTTAAGGGTCGGCAAGGCGCCACTTTTTCTTCAGGGAAATGTTTTTTGTATTGCTGCGGTTTTACTGACGACAATTTTGACGCCTCGCCACTGATGGGTATTAACCCAATTTAAAATCCGCATTAATAAAGCGCCTGGTAAAAACCCGGGTCTTGCCCATCTCTGGTGACCACCAACAATATAATTCAAATAATGAGTTGATCAAAATGTTTGCGCAGTTAGTGCCATTTCAAAAAATTAATTAATTTTAACTTGTTTTAAGTAACTTATTTTTTTCAAAGGAGAATGTAAACACGACCTAGGAATAGCTTACATTACTTTAACTAAAAAAAAACAACATTTTTTTTCATTTGTGAAGAGCATCAGTGTCCGTAATTGCGATGATGAAAAAAAATTGTCTATGGTATTACTTATTTTGCGTTCGAATACACCTGCACCCGCGGGAGAAAAAAAAGTGGAAGTGCTTTGGAAGTCTCGATTCATAATTTGAAGCACTATGATATCTTTATAATGATTGTCGTAATTTCTAATTTAAATACAAATAAATTCTGGATATCGTTAAAGGTTCAATACTTATTATTCCAAGATACGACGTATTGATTTTATATCGAAATTTCAATCAATGTCCTGCCATCTAGCGGTCAATAGCTGAACGACGACGAATTCGAGACGTTTACTTAGTTCTCCAAAAAAAAATCGACCATATTGCAAGCGGTTTAATGTTCACTTTGCGCTTCAAATTAACAAAATAAGGCATTTTTCCACAATTTGCGAGAGATAATTAACACGACCATAAAGTACTAAGCGAAAATGGTTTGCGGAGCTCCGCGTACTGTTGGCGCACGTAACACGCAAACTAAGCCCTTCACTGTATTTATTGTTCTGTGCCGGCACCACATACTTACTTTTAAAAAAGGTGATAAAAGAACCGAAAGTACTAAACTAGACTTTAGGCCTGCACAGTAAACCAAATTGTGTATTTCCAGGCGTTCATAACTTCCTTGTCCTCCCACATATCAGCACACAGCCGTCGTATAGAAACAGAGTTTCTGTCATCTGTAAATTCCGGACATGGCGCTGGAGTACTATCGAACACCTTCCCAGCCTCGTTAGTCCTGGAAAGTGCTGCTGCTGTACTTCTGGACACTTTGGCTGGACGGCAGAAGGTTGAACAGGTTGATGAAGGTAAGTCCTTGTGAAGGACTTTACGAATATTAGAACCTATTTTTACCGCCAAGCAGTAATGTGAACATTACTGGGTTGGGGTAAGGTTTGGGGTAACAATGCTAACGACACGACAAGTACAATCCTTGAGCAGGGTTAAACCTGGGTACAATCATATTTGAAGGGTACACGAAAAAAAGGGGCTCATCGACATTTTTGGTAAAATTCAACCTACCATCTTCATTTGATAAATTTCAAACATGCCATTGACGTGATTTATTCAAAACAGCTTAAATTGGGCTCAGTCCACAGTAAACCCATATAATAAAAAATCCATAAATTACTAATACGGGCCCATTGCAGCGCAAACACGGCTAGAATGTGCACATTACATGCGGAAGCGTTGAAAAAGGTGCTCATTTTCCAGTCCAATTCAAGAACGTGCCCATTGCGCAGCCATTTTGAACGATCTGTCATACTTTGGCGCGTTGACATTAGGAACGTCAAACACATTTTTAGATTTCGTGGTTCGTTCGATAAAGTTGTGTGTGTTCTTGCGAATTTCGAGTAGAAAAGTAATTCGATAAAATGGAAAGTGAAAGAAAGTATAGCTTTAATTAATAAACTTTTGCAAATTGATTATTTTTTATTATTTCCTGGTTACCTATAAACACTATGTCAAAGAGGTAATAAGGGGCACATTGCAGCAATCAGCCCTTTTTTGCTATGTTAATTTGTAAGTTACCTTAAAAAAATGACACAACTTTGTTATGATTGAACATATTGTTAAAAATGATGATTTCAGTAATGTTATAGACAAGTGAAATGTAGAATATACAGATAATAACTTTTAATTCTGGCTCTTTAATGAATAATTAAGGTTTAAACTTATAATTAGCCATTTTCTCTAATTAATATTTTTGTTGATGAGCCCTTTTTATTCCTGTACCCTTCATTTATCATTGTGCTAAAATCTATTTGCAATGGCAGTGAAGTCTAGAAAAAATTCCATTTTGAATAAATTATATTTTTCAGAAAAATGAACATTTTTTCAATATGTTTCCTTTAATTTTCCACATTTGACGTTGACACCTGTCAAAAGTTGAAGCTACTGAACGAAAACGATGGGAGCCATTAAAAAGGTTTTTTTTTTCCGAATATAATCGGAATTTTATCTCTTTTTTTTATGTATAACATCAAGTGCCGGGAAATACAAGTCATGCACCTGGTGGTAAGCTACACGCCTGCCCATAACAGTTGCAGTGCCACTCAGAGCTTTAAATCGCAAAGATCTGACAGGTACTGCCGCTGCGTCCGTCACCCTGAGACATAAGCTGACAAATCCCATGTACCAGTAATTTCACCAGCACGATTACCCTTCTAAACCGAAACCCAATAATGCTAACATTTACAACAATTTCCAATTTTCCTCTAGTCGCAACAGAGTGTCACTAGAATGGCATTCGTTCAATCACTAAAGATCGATGTTACCGTAATAAAAAACTACTATGGAAATTACTATGCAATATCTAATTTTTTTTCTCATTAATGCAAAAATTTGGTCTTTGAATTAAATGTAATTTTTTTTATGTAAATATAAAGTAGACTGCGCCATCGACTGGCCATTGAAGAGCAGAAGACTAAAAAATTGCAATGGCCGTTAAATAGTAGCTCGAGGTCACTGACAAGCCTCTACTCTTAAGTTTTAGCAGAATACCAAACGCATAAAATCCAGCCATTGACACTCCACCGACACAACTGAGATGATTTAAAGTTTGCAGACTTGGAGCACAAGACACTATATTTTTTTTCAAAACTGTAATAGTACATTATGTAATAAGGACGGCAAATAATAAATTACTAACGAGGCTCTGTTAAATAATGTTATAAAAAGCAGAGACGCATACAGCCATGATGGAAATTTTAATGCAAAATTTTTACATATAAAAATAATTAAAATCAATTATAAGTTATAATAATAAAAATAACGCACACACTCAACATTGCCCCGCACTAGGGAAACCATGTGTCGCGGGTGCCATGGACACACACATAGACAACCACAAATTACACCCAAACTCACGAGAGAAATAAATGTAGGCTTTATAAACGAATGTTTTGATTTTCAACTTAGGTAACCTCCTTGCTTGAATTTGATCCTGACCAATGTAAGGAAGCATCGAGTACATAATCAGAAATAGAAACAAAATATGGGCCATCCATCCCTGGCAACTCATCAGGTAAATGGGCCTTGTATCACTTTTAAATATCAACTCTCGTTTGCGCTGAAATCACAAATTAGAAAACTGAAATAGTACAGCGCCAACAACTGGCCTGTGTTTTCGTCTTCGTATATTCCAAAAGTATTCTGTAATTATTGTAATAAAGATAGTATCTCTAACTATGGGGGGCTGTTCCATTTGGTGGTGTGAGAAAAACAGCAAAACATCTAATTACAAATCAAACGGCAATTAAATATTAAATATGTAATTTTTCAATTTACGTCCATTATAGCAAAGCTCAAGATAAACTGGTCGATTTGAAGTGAAACAATTAACGACATGCGTAAATTTTTTCGAATTCAGGCTGACCAATCGAAGCGCAGTTGTTGCTGTAATGATTTGGCAAAATAGTTTTCAAACAAATCAAATGACATTTCGTCTCTATTTCTGGTTATATACTCGATGTAAAGAAGTATGTCGTGCTGCAAATTAAAAGAAACCTTACCGACCTTGCTCCTTACCGACCACGGCTGCAATGGAAAGAAAAAGGCCCGAGAGTTTCTTTTGGGGCATAATTATCAAGTTAACCACCATGCAATGCTACTTACGAGCAAGTGTGATGAAAAACAATTTATATACATTCCGATAAACGTTGGGGAAAAGTAATAAATCTCTTTTAGTAATACGAAATGCCTTAATTTCATGTTCTCCTGATACCAGAACCCAAAAACCAACCCCCATTGGAAGATCTCCCTTCGCTGCTACTGGAGGCCGACGCACGGCAGAGGCTAGCAGCCCTCAGGGCGGAGTCCCAGGCCTGCGTTGCTGGACTGAGAAGGGCGAAAGACCAACTCCGAGGGCTAGCTAGGGCTATACTGAGGAACCCCGTCGATGCACAATTAGGTGAGTAAATTACTGCAGATCATAATTGAAGTGAATTTGATCTTTATATCAATTGTGTAATGTACAAAGTAGATACCATACGGTTCTGTGTACCGTTTAGGTTCTCGGGTTTCTAGTTTAAAGTTTAAGGAGACTGGTATCATGGCTGAGGCATCACAGTACATTTACTCAAATATTTTATATGCCCGTAAATATATACATAATTTCAATAAGAAAGAAGATATCCATAATATTAACCTTAGAGCTAACTCCCAACTCATGGTACCACGATTTCGCTTAACCAATGTAAACGATTCTTTTATAGGGAACTGTATACGTTTTTACAATAAGATTCCGGAGCATATATTAAGATTATAATTTCCTAAGTTTAAAACTTACATTAAAAGTATTTTAATTGGAAAGACGTATTACAAAATTGAAGAGTATGTGTTAGATAAAGATGTATGGAAAGACAACATGAGTCTACATTCCATACAAATTAGATTAAAAGTGTATTACATAGCATTTAAGGTCATTTGAAAAGAACAGTCCCTAGAGTTTCTTGCTCGTTCTTCTCAGGAAAGTCGGCACAGTGAACGAGCAGTGGCTTAAAAATGACGTTATGAAGTGTAATTTCTTTTTACCTATGGAATAAATTATTACTTTGTTAGCTGCTGGGATTTCCAAGATTGCGCGAGAATTCTCCGGAAGATGCGCGACTTGTTTTTAGCTCATGTCTAGTTCGTACGTTACAGAACAATAAGTACAGTGGAAGTGCTTATTTTGTGTAGCACGTGTGCCAACAGTACGAGGAGTTCCGCATACATGAGCTCGGTCCGTCAGTTTCGATTTGTACGTCCTCATCATCATCATGTAGTGCCTCTCCACTACTGGACGCTGGCCGTCAGCTTGGAGAACTCTTCCCTGTCCTGAGCCAAGCGAAACAGATTTTCTACGCTGGCAATATTGATCCATTCCCGGATGTTGCGCAACCACGACTTCTTCCAGTACGTCGTTTACCCTCGATCTTGCCCATCATTATCAGTTGGGAGAAGTCGGTACTTTTCATGCCGTCGAACGTGTCCAAGATCTTTCTTTTTCTTGACGGTCTGCAAGAGTTCTCAGTCCCTCCCAACGCGCTGAAGAACTGTCATATTGGGAACTTTCTGGATGCAGCTAATGCGAAGCATTCTACGGTAGCACCACATCTCGAAGGCCTCAAGACGCCTCTGGGTGTCGGCTTTTAGAGCCCAAGCCTCGCTACCGTACTATACCCTGTTTCAAATGAATTGAGAGTAAAGGTAAACATTGAGTGCATTGACCCGACCATAGTCGGTTTAGTGATGGGCAATTGTAGAGTAATTTACTAATCAATTATTGAATGAATCAGATCAATTAATTGAATCTGTTGGACTAACATCAAGTAAATTCCGCGCATTTGACCGTTGTAAATTGATTGAAGGTGATACATAAAAAAACGTTTCTTTATTTACGATTATTGACATTTATTGTTTAAAAGTTAGAAGCTATCAGTTAAATACAGAAAATTATGAAAATACTTGATAATTAACAAGTCGCTAAATCGTTTGTAAGCGGTACAGAAATAAGAGTTGGTCAAATGATTTCAAGACGTAAGTTTCTGGTGGCTCTTGAGGCAATCACTTACTCGAACTATGATTCACTCAATTGAACTTTTTTCCGTACATCCCTATGCAACCATAGACATTCTAGACTATGGATTGTCAAATCAATCTCGGTTTTCGGCGAAGATTTTTCAATTATGATTTTATAATGCATAACAAACGAATATTGTTGGAAAAAGTGGTGAGATATCAAGTGGAAACCTACAAAATACACATAAAAGTGTTACTTATTCCATATAGTGAGTGATTTCTTCAGAATTTTAACCCAACTGGTTTGTTTACGTTTACTCTCAATTCTATTGAAATAGACTATACATTACAGGCCAGACGCACGTACGTCGTACGTTATGATAGTGACCATTGTCTTCCGTAAAAATTCGAAAATTCCTAAAATGCTTATTTTGCTACTTAGGAGTCCAAAATTATAGTCGCACCTATAATATTATTCATGGTGGTGTTTCATATCGTCGTTAAGTCTTATTTTATTAGCCGACTTTAAAAGGAGGAGGTTATCAATTCGACTGTATTTTTTTAATGTATGTTACGCGATAACTGGCATTTATGAACCTATTTTGATGATTCTTTTTTATTTGGAAGAGGATATCTCAGTGTTGGTCCTATTTAAATTTGAAGGAAATATTCCACCTCCAAGGGTAGCAAACTAGCGGATGAATAAAACTTGGCAAACAGATGTAATTGATCTTGGACGTCGTTTTTTTTTGTATAAATAAAGTTATATAATAATAGATTTTTAATCAAAAAAAAATTTTTTTTAATCTTAATAGATTTTTGTTACAAGGAACGAAAACGAAACGGAACCTTATACGCAATATGGTCGATATTTTTGTGGAGAACGTTGATAACGTCTTTCAGCCATCGATAGATGGCAGCACATTGAATGAAATTTTAATATAAAATCAAAAGTCGTAACTTGCAACAATAGGTATTGGAACTTTGAACGATATGCCAACTGGGTAAAGTTTAAAAAAAATATATTAACAGTCCAGAATTTATTATTTCTTTTTAAATTAATTATGACCAATCATTATCAAGATTTCATAGTGTTTCAAATTATGAGTGCTATGCGGTTCTGATAATAATCGAGACCATTTTCCCTTGTTTTTTTTTCATCCATAGAATTTAGTGCCACTTTATTATTAAGGGTGTAGTGTATTATAATAAAAATTAAAACATCTAACGTTTATGTATTGCAGAAAAAATACCTCAATTGCCGGTGTGGAATAACAACGACGCCTTGTCAACTGATTTGCCAGACTTTGCTTTGTCGCCACAGGAATATATTACTGAGGTACTTCTTACTATATTCAGTTATACCATAGTAAAATAAGACAAATATCTTTTCTAATATAGTTGGGTGTTAATTACCTATAGTCTGCCTTTTTGAAGACGGTGCATTTATTGTAATAAAGATAATATCTCTAACAATGGGGGGTTCTGTTCTGTTCCATTCGGTGGTGTGGGAAAAACAATGGTTAATCGGAGCGCAGTTGTCACCGTAATGATTTGGCAGAATAGTTTTCAAACACATTCAATGTCATTTCGTTTCTATTCCTAGTTATATACTCGATGGAGTAGCGTTACCACTGAAATTTTGCTTTTGTGGCTGCCACAGAGGCAGTAGTAGGAGTACATTATTATAGTATTCGCTTTTTTGAAGATGGAGTAAAATGACATTTGCAGGGTTGCCAGTTTCAAAAATTTTTAAATAGTTTTGTAGTAATTATTAATACAAAGATCGGACACTCAGAAAAAATTCCTTCGATCCGTCCGGACTCGAACCGACATCTTCTAGCATACCGTGGCAGACGCTATACCAACTAAGCCACGGAACGAACCAGCGGACATGTGTTTGTTGTCGTATCTGTGTATTTGGTTTTTCAACGACTTTTTAGTCGTTAATTTTACAAAATATAATTGAATATCAATTCAATAAAAATTTAAAAAATTATCTAGCAGTTGTCGACAGTTTTATCGATAGAAGGTAAAATATAAAATTCTCATTATTACTAATTGCGTTATTGCCTTTTTTATTCTTATTTTGCCAGTTGGCCTATTGGTATCGAAAGCAATTTTTATTCATGTGAATTTAATAAGAACAGGTTGATTACATTATCTATGTTGTTAATAAAATTTATTAAAATGAAAAACTTTAAAATGTGTCTCCTCTTTGTGTAGACATAGTTCTAAATTACAAAAATTGACAATTCAAATGAACCTGTGTCCAACAGTTGGACGAATTATGCGCCTATGACGATTCAAATGAACCAAGTTCAGCTATTTATTCCATAAAAACGTGATCAACGTTCAGTCGATAGTTGATAGAGTATTTAATGAACGGTCATTTTACTCCATCTTCAAGAAAGACTATATAGTTCGAGACCAGGTATAATTGGTGATGTTTTCTAGCACATAGTTATTATTCTTTTTTTTTCTCCAGATTGGTCAATATTTGATGACCTTGCCTCAACACTTGGAAATGCATTTATCAGAAAAGCAGGCACCATGGCAGTTCTTGTCTGATGTAAGTGTTATAACTTTGAAATTTGACTTGAACCAATAACTCAAAAGCCAATCTCCATACTACATTTTAAAAGCAGTGAAAGAGTTAACCCAGGGAAGTACTGCCACTTTATCCATTTCTATCGCCAAGCGGTAATGTGAGGACTTGTCAGCTTAAGCCTAAGGTTGACAGGCGTAGTGGCAGTGTTCCTCAGATATTTACGATTTAAAGCTACAAATTATTATGAATAGAATAAGAACACGCGGAGAAAATTTGACACAGATAGACGTCGACAAGCGCCCAATGGCGACTGACGGGGCAGCGGGCGTCGCAGCGTGTCGTTAAACCGTTAGGTAATTTTTAAGCTCTGGAATAAATGTGAATTTAGTAACTACAGTACTTCAGTTGAAAACCAAAATTTAGCACGTTCTCTATAATCATCGAGTATGTAACCAGAAATAGAGACGAAGGGCCATCCGTCCCTGGCAACTAACCAGGCAAATGGCCCTTATATCCCTTTTAAATATCAACTCTCGTTTGCACTGAAATCACAAATTGGAAAGCTGGAATACTACAGCGCCAACAACTGACTTGTGTGTACGTCTTTGTATATTCCAAAAATATTCTGTATTTATTGTAATAAAGATAATATCCCTAACAATGCCGTCCTGTTCTATTCGGTGGTGTGGGAAAAACAGCAAAACATCTAATTACAAAACAAACGGACTCACATTTCATCGGCAATTAAATATGTCATTTTTCAATTGTCGTCCATAATGGCAAAACTCAAGTTAAACTGGTCGATTTGAAGTGAAACAATTGACAACACCCGTCAATTGTTTCGAATTTGGGCTGCCCAATCGGAGCGCAGTTGTCACCATAATGATTTGGGAGAATAGTTTTCAAACAAATTAAACGACATTTCGTCTCTATTTCTGGTTATATACTCAAAATGTCTCCATATAAAAATTGTGTGTAATGTTAGATATTTTATTCTTAAATAATTCGTTATAGACATTGACTTACAATTATATGGACGTCGGGTCCGCGCTAAAAAGTGTCCGAACTTATAGGGCGTTAAAATCGCATACAGAGCGTCATTCACGCTTTAGTCTTCGTTTGTTCGACTGACAGCGAAGCAAGCAAAATTAGACACTACTGCGATGATATTACAATTTAAATTCAACGTTTTAGCTTTTTCATATTCCCTTACATGTCACTACGTTTAAATAGGTTGACTTGGGACATTTTTTTCGTGGTTTTTGTATTAGACCCGTCGTCCATTTATTTGTAAGTCAATAGTTATAGAGTTTTATTTTCAGGATTTTATATGATCGAGTAAAGTACATCCTCGTGTAACGAATTAGGACACTCTTTAGACAATATCTTTAGGTGTATCATGTATTTTTTATCCAACAAAACAGTTTTTCCGCTTCGAATGACTCGCTTTAATGTATGTTTTTTCTTATTTTCTTCAGGTATGTACTCACACGTGTGAAATTTACGCAGAGAAAATATTGAACATACGAAATATGGACGCTTTGGGCACGAAGCGATGTCTCACAGATATAGGTAAGAAGAAAATAAATCATTAATTGTATATATATATATATGTATATATATATGTATATATATATTCTTTATTGTACAAAGAAAAGACACGTGAAACACACGTTACAATGGACATATACAAAGGTGAGCTTATCTCTATAAGAGATCTCTTCCAGCCAACCCTAGCCGTGATGCAAAAATGAAGTCTGCGGGACTAATTATTGTACAACAAAATTAAAATTTAAATGTGAATAAAAAACTTTATATACATAAATACATACATAAGCAGAATATATATTATAATGACAGATTATTTGTTTACAAATATGTTACCTATAAACTATCTAACGCGTTCGACAGGAAGTGCTCTTTTAATTTGTGTTTGAAAGATGCCACCGATGGACTGTCACGAATGTTAGCAGGTAGTTTATTCCACATACGAGCTGCACTTACGGTAAAAGAATTGTGAAAAATTTAGAGTTGGATTGGGGATATAAAAGTGTTCTAGTGTCACAGGTGCGTTTTGGGCGGGAATTGGGGGATAAGGGGGAAAAACGGGAACACAGATAAGGAGGTAATTAAAAATTTTAGAAAGAAGACAAAGAACGTGCATATCTCGGCGAAGTCGGATTGGGAGCCATTTCAATATAGTCCGAAATTGTGCAACAGTTATAATAAAATGTGTTTATAAAATTTTATTGAATTGATATTAAATTATTTTTTGTGAAATTACTCCACTAGTTTGTTATAATTATTAATACAAAGGTCGACACTTAGAAAAAATTCCTTCGATCCGGCCGGATTCGAACCGATGTCTTCTAGCTATGCCACGAAACGAACCAGCGGACCTCACGAATTTTTCTATCGTTTTGTTGTCGTATCTTTGTATATGGTTTTTCTTAGTTAGCATAGCGTCTGGCACGGTTCGATCTTTGTGTTAATAATTATAACAAAATAGTGGATTTTTCTTCCACAAAATACATCATCGCTAGGAACTACACTTTAAGTTCTGAAAAGAATAATTTTGTGGGAGACTGATGCCTAAACTAAGCATAAATATGTCTGTACGTCAGACCACCAGAATCCCAGTTCTCTGAAATACAAGTTAAAAAAAATCTTGACATAAGTTATTTTTAACACTACTAGCATCAATGAAACATGTTATTATGTCGCTTCTCAAACCACAGATACAAAAATTAAATGAGTTGCATCTTGCAAATTAGAATCTCAAAAATAATTATTAATCACGTATAAGTGTATAATAATGGGTGTTACATACTGCCCTCCTTGTCATAAACAACGGATTTAGCATTTTTGTAACTTTCGAGACCTTTTACCCCTCCCAGTATAAAAATAATTTAATGAGGCAGGCATCAAAAGTAAATAAATAAATAACGTTGTGCGCGTTTCCACTCACTTGGAAATATACCGGTATATATATTATATGTATATATAATATATATACACATTTCATCGGTAATTAAATATGTAATTTTTCAATTTTCGTGCATTATAGCAAAGCTCAACATAAACTGGTCGATTTGAAGTAATAATAATAACGCACACATTCAACATAGCCCGCACTAGGGAAACCCTGTGTCGCGGGTGCCATGGACACACATAGACAACCACAAATTACACCCAAACTCACGAGAGAAATAAATGTAGGCCATACAAACATTTCTCCCGGCCTGGGAATCGAACCTGGGACCTCTGCGTAGCAGTCCGGCATGGTAGGCGTTCTGCCACGGAGGCAGTTTAAAATTGATGTCTTCTAGTTCACGTATAATGTCCATTAAACATATTTCAAATCTCGCCTTAGACCCTCTTCTAGACCGCTACTAAGACACCCTATTTGCGCGCGAGACGAACGCCCCCTATAGCCTCTACAGCTAACCATAAACCCCTGCAAATCCATACCCATGTCCGGGTACGCTACAGACGCTCGTGAAGGTGTATTACTGACAGGGCTTGACCTGGACGCCGGCAGTATGCAGGTCTTACCAGGGAGCCTCTAGTCTCCCGTAGTGCAAAAATGATGCAATTATTTTTTAATTTTAATAAATTTTCTGTTAATTGCTTTTTAATAATTTTTGTGTTATAAGAAACGAAAATATGTATATAAACCTTATACCGCTGCAATATGGACCCTTCTTATTTGTACAACTAAGTAAATATTATCACGAATTCGTCGTCGTTCGGCTATTGACCGCTAGATGGCAGAACATTTTTGAAATTTAAATATGAAATCAAAACGTCGTAACTTGCAATAATAGGTATTGAACTTTCCACGATACGCCAACAAGATAAAGTTTAAATTATATTAACAGTCCAGAATTTGTTATTTCTTCGTAAATTAGAAACTGCGACCTACCATTATCAAGATTTCATAGTGTTTAACATTATGATAGTGTGAGTTTTGACGACAGCGGTCCTGGTGGTAATCGAAGCTTAAGGCATTTCCGTTGTTTGTTTTCTTCGATATTCGTGAACATATGTATGCCTATATTAATATTTTATTATTGTATTTCTTTTCAGTATACTTGTCAAGCGTGGTAGAAGACCTTGGTAGCAACGTGACACCAGCCCTCAAGAGTTTAGAGAAGTCACTTCGAGCAGCCACTCCTGCGCAGGCTGAATAGATTTATTGTTCTTGGACATAATATAAAAAAAATACTTTCTTTTAAGCTCTGAGTGGCACTGCAACGACTTGTTCGTCCCGTCACTTGTTATCATACAAAAGTGTAAGTCAAGCCTGAACTAGGCCGACCTCTTAAAACATTACCATTTGTGTTATTGTTATATAGTTTATAAGGGATTGTAATGAAGAAATTAAAAAATAAATAAACTTGTGTTATGAATATTTTTTCCTAATTGCTGGCGAATATGTTGCTTGAACACAATTTGTGTTCAAGCAACATATTTTCTATTTAACTATACTATACAATCCATACCATGTTATACAGGCTGTATAACATGGCAGGAAAGTGAGACATTCATGCATGTCATAGTAAATCACGTTACAACTTAACATAGACTAAAATAAAATTAGGATATGGGATAGAACAAAAAATAAATCAACAAATTTGTTTTGGAGTGTACATAGGAATAAACCGATTCCCTTTACGCTTGATTTCGAGTGCATTGGGAATACTACCAAACGAGTGCCGAGTGACACGGCAACATTAACAATGATTTCACATCTCTCTCTCTCATCTACTCGCTTACGCTTACACGCTTAAATTAGAGCTTTGGGACCCTGTTGGGCACAGCAATGTACTGTAGAGAGGGCAACATTTCACTTACTTGAATTAAATTAAATCAATAAACATTTCAACATCAAATAAAATCTTCAAAAAAACATGCAATAATTACAACTTATATAAGCATACAATTCTTAAATTACAAATAAAATCTATTAATATTATTATTTTGTCAGTACAATAAATGTCTATGAATTCCATTAACAAAGAAAAAAAATAAATAAAAATAATTAATAATAACAAACATCTCAATATTTTAACGCCTATTATTTATGTATGTATTTCTATTAAGTACAGGTAAGTTTATTGCCCGTGGTCCTACTGCGTAGTCCTACTGGTAGAACCACGGGCAATTTTTTTTCCCGTGGTTCTACCAGTAGGACTACGGGCAATAAGTTATTTTACTCTATGGGCATTGGTCCTACTGATTGATTGGGTGTACAGTCACCGTCAATATGTTATGTTAATAATGTAACTAGTGTCGCAGATTCTCGCCGAGATCTAAGCTCAGCGCGATAACCACGATTCCAGAGCCACCTTGACGCGCCAATACACCGATGACCCGCCAGATATCAGCCAAGACGAGATCGTGCTGGCTCTAAAACAGCTAAAAAACGGAAAAGTCTCCGGTAAAGATGGAGTTACTGCAGAACTTCTAAAGGCTGGAGGAGTTCCTGTCATTAAGGAACTCCAAATAATACCATTATTATACTACATTACTATATTTATTATACTCTAATACCATTTTGCTTACAATAGCATTACTGCAGAAAAAAAGACGTACGATTGGTTTAACGCAGCTTGTCCAAAGCATGCCCTACAGAAATTTCGGAATTTACAAGTTCCATCAGAACTACCATTATAAATTCGTCGTTCTTAATCAACACTGCTGAGCTTTAGTTTTTGTAACTTGTAAATATTTAGCTTTTCGCCAGACTGCTCGACACCAATGATAAAAACAACTCTTAATTTGTGTTCCTGGAAATAATTCTGACATGGCATTTATTGCCGCTATCTCATAATCGCAATGTACAATTGCCGGTTTCCAATGCGACAATTGCGATCTGATGAGAGAAAATAAAATGAAGTATGTTTTCTCTGTCTTATCGGGTAGTAAGGCGAAAATTAACGGCACTACTTTTGTGGTCTCCATTGAACTTCCTACATCACCGAGCAAAGTATATAATTGTGCGAAGGGTTTCGAACAGCTTTTGAACGTTCCGTCCATGAAATACTCTTTAATATTTGAAACGGAGTCTCTAGCTGTTAAAGAACAAAAAACAAGAATGCGCGAACCTTCATCTGAGTAGTCAGCTAAAACGAAAGATGAAAATTTTTCAGGTATTTCCACCTCTTTCAGGCATTTATATATTGTTTTAGACACATGCATAGCCTTGTTTCTAATAGTGTATAAACAATGTTGCGTGTTTGACAGCGAAGGTATATCGGCGACAAAGTTTAGGCCTGCATCTTGTAGCTCAACCATGGCTTCATTATATAGCCGAGGTACTGGTCGATTTGACGTTGTAACCGTTTCTTTTAAATCTGCCAACGCCTTATCGACGATATTTTTTTCTTCATTTGATTGACAAGTATGATGTTTCTGATTTAGTGTCATATTCCCCTGAAGAAGAAAAAAAAACAGACTAACAATCGAACGTGAGAAACTAAAAAGTGAATCCAACCACCCCCTTACCTCTTCACCCCACTCATCTATTGGAACATGTATGAATACTGCTATCGACATCAGTCGTGTCAGAACTGGACTTCGTAATGACGAATGTTCATTTATAGAAGGATCGTTGATCGCAGAATCCAAAAGAGTAGCAAATATGGAAATGAGTTACCTTAATTTTTATTGTACCCGTACATTTTTCCTTTTTATAATTCGAGCACCGCCATATTTCTGATCCATCCTTATATGGTCTCAATTTATAATATTGGTGGCCTGCAAATAACAGCACAGTGCCACCCTTTCTTTTAATAAATTCCATTGTGTATATATTCCTATTATTTTTATTATTTCTCTTAATAGCGGCCAATAATCTAAGAATTACACGGAAAAGAAATCAATGTCAACATGACATGATAATTGAATTTCTTTGTCAGGGAATAATAGAAAACCACATTTATCCTTCTTCAATGTGGTTTTACAATATAAACTATTTGGTTAGGTCTGCACCTAACCAAAGAGTGTATTGTAAACTTCCTATTGACTGTACTACTTGATCAGTAGGACCAATGCCCATAGAGTAAAATAACTTATTGCCCGTAGTCCTACTGGTAGAACCACAGGCAAATTAAATTGCCCGTGGTTCTACCAGTAGGACTACGCAGTAGGACCACGGGCAATAAACGAGTATATTGGTACATTAATGTAACTTATCAGGAACATATTCCTTTATCATTGAAATATTCGTTTATATGGTAGTAACTTTTACTTACTAATATTTTTTTCAGATGGGATTTAAAATTGCTGTCGTGAGGTATTTCTTTTATGGAGTTCGGTAACTTATTATAAATTTTTATAGACATTACAAACGGACTTGATGAATGGAGAGAGATCGTTGATTTTGGTAACATAAGTCTGTTTTAGTGTCTAAAACAATAGTTTGTAGGTACGTCTTGCCTTCTTTTATAAAGATTAGGATAATTTCTGACAAATTTACAGGATTCAAAAATGTAGATACAGGGTAAAGTTAAAATATTGTACTGTTGGAAATAGGGTTTGCAGCTTTCGGTTGCATCAATGTTGGCTAGGATTCTTATCAATTTTTTCTGTAAGGTCAGAATTGAGGGAGATTCGGTGCTGTTCCCCCACAGCATTACACCGTAGTTGAGCCATGCATAGGCATATGCGTAGTAAGTGGTGAGCGCGGTTTCCAAATTAGTTGTTTTCTTTGTTTCGCGAAGTGCATAAGCAAATTTTCCGATTTTAGATCTTAATTTTTGAATATGTGCTTTCCAATTAATATGTGTATCTAAAACTAAGCCAAGCAAGGTAAATTCTTGAACATGATCTAAATGTACATTGTAGAAACTAAAATTAATATTTAAAGAGTTTTTCTGATACGGATAAAAGGCTATTATTTTGGTTTTTTTTAAGTTAATGTCAAGGTTGTGATCTGTCATCCAGTTGGTTGTTGTTTGTAGCATTTTATGGAGTTGTTCATTTACATCTGTATCATTACGACATGTCGTTAGCAAGGATACATCGTCAGCAAATAAGACGCAATGTTCCTTTATAACTTTAGGTAAATCGTTGATGTAGATGAGGAATAGTAGGCATCCAATTACACTGCCCTGTGGGATAGATGCATTAACGACTTTACAGCTAGATCGAAAATGTTCAATTCTACCAGAGTTGTGATCAAAGTTTTCAATTTCCACGAATTGTTTCCTGTCTTTTAAATAGGACTCGAACCACTTATGCGCTACACCTCGTATTCCTATTCCGTGTAATTTATGTAATAAGATTTTGTATTGAACTTTATCATAGGCCTTAGTCATGTCTAGCAGTATGCCTACGGCGTACTGTTTTTTATTTATAATATTAAGAACCTCCTTTATATATTTGTAGACCGCTAATGTAGTTGAGCGTTTTTTACGGAAACCATTTTGACAGTCATCAAATATTTTATATTTTTCACAAAATTTGTAAACACGATCACACATCAGTTTTTCGAAAATGTTTGAAGCTGTGGGAAAAGGGCTATGGGACGATAGTTACTTATGTCATTTTTTTCATTTTTCTTGTATATTGGTTTTATTATAGCCATTTTTAAAGCGTCAGGGAAGATGCCTTCATTAAATGACTGATTGGCAAGCATGGTAAAAGGTATAGTAAGCTCATCGGCACACTGTCTGAGTAGGGTAGGTGGTAGTTCGTCAATTCCATGGCTGTTTTTGTTTTTCAAGTTTTTTATTATTTTATGCACTTCGTAGCAATCTGTAGGTCTCAAAAACATGGTATTTTCAGTGGGGTGGAGCACAGGGCGGCCGGCTGCCCCGTCACTGTTTTTCTCTCCAATTGAAGCAAAAAAGTCATTAGATTTGCATTTTTTTGAGGGTCTGTCACTACTATATTATCTATTTTTAAGTGTATGTTTGTTTTCTCTTTAATGGTTTTTTTATTTGTACGCTCATATATAACATTCCACATAGTTTTAATCTTATTAGATGAATTTTTAATTTTGTTTATAATAGGGGTTAAAATATGAAATTGCCGATTTGTACTGAAAATCTAAATTGTTTATTTTTTAAATTTTTAACAAATTTATTTAATCAAAATAGTTGCCATTATTATCTATACATTGCTGCCATCTAATGGGAAGGTTATTAATGCCTTTGCGATAGAACTCCGACGATCTAGACTGCACAAACTGTGTGAAAGCATTTTGTACTGCCTCCTGGGAAGAAAACTTCTTGTCACGTAGATAATTGTCCAAATCACGAAAAAAATGGTAGTCCGTTGGAGCAAGGTCTGGTGAATACGGAGGATGACGAATGGTTTCTAACTGCAGTTCCTGAAGGGTCAAAATGGTTTCTCGTGCTGTGTGAGGTCTCGCGTTGTCGTGGAGCAATAATGGTGAAGATCGATTCATGAGTCGGGGCTGTTTTACTGCTAGTTTTGTCAACATGGTTCGGAGTTCGGCACAATAGACATCTGCCGTTATTGCTTGACCAGATCGGAGAAAACTATAGTGAATAACACCATGCTGAGACCACCAAACAGTTACCATTACCTTTTTATTGGTAAGTTTTGCTTTAGGACACTGTTGTGGCATTTGACCTGGGGTCAGCCATTGCATTTTTCTTTTCCGGTTATCATAAAGAATCCACTTTTCATCACATGTTACAATTCGATCCAATATTCCTTCATTTCTGTACCGGTTCAACAAGGCAACACAAGTTTCAACACGCGTTTCTTTCTGCAGATCAGTCAAATCATGAGGCACCCATTTTTCGTATTTTTTATTTTATTGATTTGACGCAAGTGAGTCAATATTGTGGGTAAGGTAACGTTAAACCATGCCGCTAATTCCTGGGTAGTTTGACTAGGATCGGCTTCCACTATCTCTCTTAATTCATCGTTATTCACCTGTGTGGGCGGTCTTCCTCGTGGCTCGTTCTTTAAGTCGAAATTTCCATCACGAAAGCGTTTAAACCAAAATCGCACGGTGCGTTAATTAGTAGACCCCTCTCCAAACGCAGCATTGATATTGCGGGCTGTTTCTGCCGCGTTAGTTCCGCGTCGGAACTCGTATTCAAAAATCACTCGAATTTTCGCAGTATCCATCTTTCTTGTCTAAATTGAATAACAAAAACAATTGAAAGTCGATATTCAAATGTTTCAAATTTAAAAAAAAAAATAATCACAGAAACCATTCGAAAAAAGTTTCATTCGAAAACCTCAAACCATGAAGATTCTATGAAAATTCAAAGAACCTATTGCAATAAAACGGCGATTTCATACTTTAACCCCTAATATATTGTAATTTTTTAGCTACTATTATTGACTTTTTTAAGAGTTTTTCATATTTTTTGTAGTATTTTTTTATTATTTTATTATTATTAGAATGTAACGTCAATATTTTTAGTAACCTTTTATTTCGACAAGATATTTTTATACCTGTTGTAAGCCAATATTTTTTAAAACAAGTCCTAAATTTTATTTTCTTTTTAGGTATACAATAGTTTAAAGTTTTTATTAATTTATTATGAAATGCGTTATAATTTTCGTTTATATCTCCATTTGGTGCTATAATTTCGTGCCAATTTACATTAGCAAGTTGTAATTTAAACTTTAGTATGTTCGTTTCATTAAACAATCTTTTCTCTATGTTCCAGCTTATTCTGCGTGCTCGTTGAGGAAGATTCATATGTAAGATTGTTCCAATATGGTCAGAGAACCCGAATTCTTCTACGGTGGTTAGTAAGCTGTCGTGATGAAAGTTCGTAAATATGAGGTCTAAGCATGTTGCTGCAGTTTGAGTTACTCGTGTTGGTTGGTTTATATGCTGATTTAACTTGTACTCCAACATTAGTTCCAATAGTTGATTTGTTTTTTGACTTCGTGTTAAAATATTAATATTGAAATCTCCTCCTATGATAACATTACATTTACAATATTTAGTATTTATATATATTAATATTTCTTCCATTTTTTTTAAAAACACCTCTTCTCTTCTATTCCAATATAATGTAATTAATAGGATATTTTCTTTGGGTAATTCAGTCGCACATAATTCTAGAGTATATTCTTTTGACATATTTGTTATATCTTCTCTCTCAATACTTTCAAATTGTTCTTGAAGCGTAATACAAACGCCGCCACCTCCTCGGGTGCTTCGGCAATACGACGCTGCAACCTTATAGCCATTTAATGTTAGTAGTTTAAGTTTTTCTTCAGTAAGCCAGGTTTCAGTGATGCATATAGCGTTATATATTGGGTGCTCCTGTATAAATGATTCCAGTATGTGTTGCTTATTGTAGAGACTCTGGATGTTTTGGAAAAGTAGTTTAAACGGTTGATTTGAAACGGCGAAAAAAAAAATATTATTATTATGAGGGCTGACACCTTTTTTACCTTGTGCACGTTTTGTGTTGTAAGTATCCGCGGTGCTGGTGTTGGCCACGTTTTCTTTTGTTGGTGGATTTTTATTTTTAATATTCTGGTTGCAAAGCTTTCCATCTATGAACAATTTATTGTCTCGTATGACGGCATGTAGGCCTTTTTTTCGTGCACTGAACATTTCATCTCGCATAGTTTTCCTCTCTTGTCGTGATTTTTGGTCTAGGTATTCAGACACTGATAGCTGAGTACCTTGGAAATAATGTCTATTGTTTAATATATAATTCGCCATTTTTTTACTTAAAAGTTCAATCACCAAAGGTCGGTCTTTATTTCTATATTTACCGATCCTTTGTGTGTCCTCAATGTATCCTGTCAAATCAACATTCAAGATATTACTGAATATATCAAATATTCGGCTATGTAGATCATTTTCCGGTTCTCTATAGTATTCAGCAAGGCCAAATAAAACAATTTTTTTATGGTTGTTATTGTCCAGAATACCTTTTATTTCATGAGATATTTCAGGAGCTGTGGATGTTTTTCTTAACACTTCAATTTCTTTTTTCAGGTTTACATTCTCAGTTTTTAGTGTTTCTAATTCAGTATTTATAGTTTGTATTTCTTGTTTTCTGATGTCGTTTTGTTGAGATAATGTTTTCATGTTCTGCTTAACTTCATCTTGAAATTTGTCCATAGCTTTATTGATTTCAGTTTGTATGATATTTTGTAATTCTTTTATAATAGCCATATTGTTTTCTTTTAATTGTGTAGTTATTATGTTGCTTAAATTCGGCAATGTTAATTCAGTTTCAGATTGGGGTCCAGTTTTTAAGGAATCTTCCTTGTTCATTATTATAGTATCTCCTAGTAAGCTTATATCTTGGGAGCTTAAGGAATCGTCTAAGTAGTTAGTTTTCTTCCTGAAAGTAACATTATTTCTTTGATGTGGCGATTCTCTGCCTTCACCATGCATTGAATATGATATTTATGTTATGATAAAAAAACTGTTATCGAAATGATTACGTTTTAGCTTATGTTAATTATTTTTTACTTATGAACTATCATCGAAATGTTTTACGTACTAAAAAGATAATTAAGTTATCATTTAATAACTATATGTAAACTCCAATTTGGGAACATTTCAATAGTTCAACTCACACTATCACCACTTACTGCGTAAAGTCGCACCATCTCAGTCAATTCGACGTTAGAATAAATATCCATTTTGCAGGCGAGAGGCGCGTTCGCCGCCGGCGCAGTGTTCGGGCAAGCAAAAGTACAAATAATTTACGTCTCTTCGCTAGGCCAAGGTCGCGCGTACACTGTCTCTGCAAACAGTGCCGACCTGTGCTTTGTTCTCGCCGCTGCGTCTGTCGGAGCAATAATAGTAAAAAAATAAAAAAATATTTTTTTGTAAAGATTAAGTTCATTCGTTTATTCTTTTTTATGTTCAGAATCAGGAATATAACGCACTCCATAAGTATGTCTCACTTTCAAATAGACAGCCTGTATATTATAACTATCTTTTTATTAGAACCATTTTAAACCAATTTATCTTCAAATCATTCTGATTATGCTACTTATGACTTTCTATCTTCCGAGGGTAAGTTTCTTAAATGTTTTTTGCTTATAATAATGACGTCTATGAGCTTATAATGTTCATCATGTTGTTAGATAAAACCCATGTCCAACAGTGGACCGTTTGATTGATAGTAGAGTTAAAATGAAAATAAAGAAATATAAATTACACAGCCATAATATCTTCATACACATGCGAAACCAAAACCGTTCAGGCCAAGTTAAAGACCCGTGTCCAGTATTGGAATGTACGTGAATTGATGTTGAATTATTTATAGTGTAAATAAAATAATATACAATAATTGAACAAAGAGTTTTAATTTCTTATAACTAATAAACAAAATTAAAATAATGATATTCTTATAACTTGTTTTAATAACATCATGGACGCTTATACCTACTATTTAAAGAGGCCATTCTTAAATTACGTTATATAATAATATGGTCGGAAGATACATTTCAGTTTGTCATACAAATATTTAACTTGAATTCGTCAAAACATTACCATGTCTACAATAAATTACTTTCAAATTCACTAGTTCTCGTAGCAAAAAAAATATACAGATAGGTTAGACAATAAAATGTCACTATGTCGCATTGATAATACAAAATACAATAACGTATTCACTCAAAGGGTGTATTTTTTCAGAATTATTAAGAGTTATGTCAATTTGTTGTTGATGGTGCCAATATACATCGCACTGCTATTACAATAGTGTTGTAACTCAAAATACGTGAAATTCAAGATTACACCATTAAAATTTCTGAATGTAAAATTTGCTTCTCTACACGTCAATGAAACTGTCGTTAGAATATTGTTAGAAACAATTAAAATATATTTACTTAACTCCAAATGAGACAAACCTTGTGTGAGCTAGTTCTAGGCAAAACGGTCCTTACTCATCATTCAGTTCCCTTTTATTTTTAAATATATTTGGCAAGTAGAAAATTCAGTCATACGACGCCTACTGCTGGGCATAGGCCTTCCCCAACGATCTCCACGACGATCGAAAATTGAAAGAAAGAAAATTGTTTAGATTTCAGTAATTAACTTTAAATACAATTTTTTATAATCTTTCACGGGAAGCGAGTAATTCGGTTTTCATCGAAAAAAATACACTTTTTGAATTAATACACTATATTATTAACAAGGCGATATTGTGTACATTTTGATGTACGATATTTTGGGGTATATTTGTAGGCTATTGTTTTTATTTTCCTGCACTATACTTAACACCTCCAATCCACCTTAATAATTAATAATAAAATAGCTCTTGACTCCGGCGAACTGTACTTACGCCTAGGAATATCATCTCTCATGTTTAAAAATTCCGAATTTACCCTTTAGGCCATGGAAAAAACGAGAATCGAAAGTATAAAGATAAAAAACCTATATCTTATGTCTATATAATGGTTTCTAATTCACGTTGAACATCATATTTTTATCACCATGTAACTCGATTTTTGTTTCTGGTTTATCAATATAATTTTCTAATTGGTTCTATTTTAAAAATGAATAAACTTGGTTGTGCTGCATAAAATTTGCTTTTGTGGTCAGAAACGTTCAAATTTTCGGGTTTTTCTTGATGCGGCGTGTGCGTGATAGTTCCAACAGCCTCATGCGGTTGGTCTGGGAGTATCGAATCTGTGATACATTTAAGCTCTGGAACTTCACACACATGGGTTTCAGAAGTATGGTGTGTAACCTAATGTAATTCTTATTTTTATTCTCTGACAACCTTTTTTACTAACACAGACTATAAGTTTTGTGTCACTAACTTGATATGGACAGTGTCTGAAATATTTTTTTTTATTTCATTTGATTTATTTAAAAATGGAACAACTTGGTGTAACGGGCTGGTGTCCGCAACTCGACGTCAAGGCGCCTATTTTGCGTGGAACAATATATTTCTAATCAAGCTAGAAATATTTTAATATGCGAGATTATATAAATACCACTATGATAGCCGCAAACGCAGTTTCTGGGGTATAGCTACTCTTTTCTACATACCTGTTGCTCAATTACACAGAAACAATACTGTCAAACCAGAAACAGAAACTTTTTCAAAATTAGTTACATATAGTCTCTTTTTTGAAGAATAAGTGCTTAGAGGGCGTGACACGTATGCCAACAGTTCGCGGAGTTCCGCGATACATGAGCTCGGTCTGCCATTTTCGCTTTGTACGCTATGGTCTTGTTAATTATCTCGCGCGAAAACTTCGAAAATCATTGGAAAATGCTTATTTTGCTACTTACAGTCTGTCTTTTTGGAAGATGGAGAAAAATGACAGTTCATTGCACAAGTGTTGCCCGCTTGCGAGCAGCTAGTGATTGCAGTCGATAAATATTCTATCGACTATCGACTGAGTGTTGGTCACACTCATGAAATAAATAGCCGAGCTTGTTCCATTTGAATCATCATCGGCCCATTATTCGTCCAACTGCTGGACATAGATTCATTTGAATTGTAAACTTTTGAAAATTCATACATAAATACATACACAAAATTTAGCAGTATGTATAAAATACAAATAGGAGACATACTTTAAAGTTTTTCATTTTAATTCAATATAGATAACCAAATCTGGCTATTCTTGTCAAAATATACATGAATAAAAATTGATCTCTACCTTAGTAGGCCTACTGTCAAACTAAGAATAAAGAAGATAATAACGCAATTAGTACTATTTAAAACGTTTCACAATTCCAACATTTTTGCCAAGTTTTACATTCTTTCACAATCTATCGATAAAACTGTCGACAACAACTACATGACTATTTAAAATTTTATGAAACTGGCAACCCCGCAAATGTCATTTTACTCCGTCTTCAAAAAAGACAAGATTATAATAATGTAGTTATGTTAATAGGCAGCTAAGTAAATATCTCTGTGACAGTCACAAAAGCAACATTTTAGGGATATAACATTGACTTATTACTTGAATATGGACGTCGGGTCCGCGCTAAAAAGTGTCCGAACTTATAGGGCGTTAAAATCGTATAAAGAGCGTCATTCACGCTTTAGTCTTCGTTTGTTCGGCTGACAGCGAAGCAAGCAAAATTAGACAGTACTGCAATGACCTTACAATTTTAATTCAACGTTTTAGCTTTTTCATATTCCTTTACATGTCACTACGTTTAAATAAGTTGACTTGGGACATTTTTTTCGTCGTTTTTGTATTAGACCCGTCGTCCATTTATTTGTAAGTCAATGGGATATAACTACTCTTTTACTATATGATATACTTCTGCTCAATTACACAGAAACCAATACTGCCAAACCAGAAACAGAACCTTTTTAAAATTTGTTACGAAATTAGTCTTAAAGTTCAATCATCCCAAATTTCATGATCGGGATCAGTCTCGGGCAGAATGTCCTTCTGCAGAAAAGGTTTTGGCGTGTAGATGGCGCCATGTGTCGATTGCGACGGGCAGTTGCTTCTCTCGTGGGGTTTATCAGGGAATAGTGCCTGCCGCGATGAGCATGTCTTTACGTGCTTCGTAAGCTCATCATCGGACATTCTGGAAAGTGAATTAAGGTGTTGAGGCATGAATAAAAATAAAGTATAGGCTGTCTTTTTTTATGGAATAAAATGACAATTCATTGCGTAATGTGTTGCCCACTTGCGAGCAGCTAGTGATTGCAGTCGATAAATATTCTATCGACTATCGACTGCATATTGGTTACGCTTATGGAATAAATAGCCGAACTTGGTTCATTTGAATCATCTTCGACCCATTATTCATCCAATTACTTAGCACAAGTTCATTAGAATTGTCAATTTTTTTAAGTACATACCTTTTTTAAATACATACACTGTATTTAGAACTATGTTTATCAAAAATACAAAGAGACATATTAATTTTAATTCAATTTGTGACTGTCAGGATGGCTGGTCGCCTGTGGCGTCTGGCACGAGTGTATAGTCAAGAATTGCCATCTGTTTGCTAAATAATTGCTACCTATGATAATATTCTGAGAAATTTAAAAAAATTTTTGACCCGCCAATCTGACGTCAGGATGGCTGGTCGCCTCTTTGTTCAACATGAAGAGAACAGATTTTCCAGAAGTATGTATTACCAATAATTGCTACCTTCACGAATTAAAGGTATACGCTTCATATCTACATTAGTTAAAAAAATATAACCGATTGAAAATTTTACTAAAAAGTGCCTGACTAAACTAAAAAAGCAAAAGTTTTTAGTTCTTTATTGCCATAATATAAAGGACAGGCGTTTAACAATTACTTCGAGGCGAACTAGTCTGGTGAGGTTGCTGATGTATAAAACCGATAGTGTAAATAACCATCATAACGCAATATGTGTGTCATTTGTCATAAGTGGATCAAATTGTTTTAGTTTAATTCATCGAATAGAATAGAATAGAATAGAATCGTTTATTTCATGTTATCAATGTCACAATATTACAATTGGAAATACAATGTCAAGGGATAACTATGATCGTCAGTAATAAAATTATAATAATAATAATGAATATAAAATAAAGTAGTATAACTACTGCTTGTCGAATAAAATAAAATTAAAATTGTTTCAAAAGAAACTCATCGACACTGTACAATTCAATATCCAATAAAAGGTTTTTTAGTCGGGTACAAAACGTTGCATCGTTTCTAACACTTTTCAGGTCTGTGGGTAGATGTTCGTAGAATCGGGGACCTATTACCCGCGGATTTCTAGTTGCAAGTTCGGCAACGGATTTTAGTGTTCCCGCGTTTCGTAACGCTCGGCCTCCGCCCGTACGTCGCTCATAAGTAGCCAAGTTTTGACGCGCAATAAACGATTATATCATAAATATATTGTGAGTACATGGTCATTATATTGTATTTCTTAAAAAGGTTTCTGCAGGTCTGACCCTTTTTTATGCCTACTATTGTTCTTAGTGCACGTTTTTGAAGAATAAATACCCTAATCGACTCAGTTGAATTACCCCACAGTGTGATGCCATAAGACATCAACGAATGAAAATACGCATAATACGTCTGCCTCAATACCACATTGGAGACAAGAGGACGCAGTTTCCTCAGTGCGTATGCAGCACTTCCAAGTTTTTGACATAGAGTTTGTATATGTGACTTCCAGTTCAAATTTGAGTCTAGCGTTAAACCCAAGAATTTACAGGTGTTACATAATGGAACAATGGAGGTGATAATTGGCTTTGTTATAGAATTTCTTCCTGAGAACAACATAAGGTTTGACTTCGATTCGTTAAGAATAAGTCCATTCGCAGAGAACCACTCACACAGCTGCTCATACGTGCAGGCTAATTTTTCTTCCAACTCGTTGTAGGTTTTAGCACACACTATAACGGTTGTATCGTCCGCAAATAGAACCACAAGACCCCCTGATATAAAGTATGGCAGATCATTGATGAATGCCAGGAATAGTGTATTACCTAGGGCAGATCCCTGTGGGATGCCAATGGTGACGTCACCAGCCGCTGACCTAGTTGTTGTACCGTTTGTACTGACCTGAACCGTTTGCCGTCTGTTTGATAAAAAAGACTTTAATAGGTTATGGGCGACTCCGTTGACGCCATACACAGCTAGCTTTTGAATTAATAAATCATTTTCAATTACATCGAACGCCTTTGTTAGGTCACAAAAAATGCCTGCAGTTTTATACTTATCATCTATACTGGTAATAATAGAATCTACTATATTTTGTGCTGCAACTACGGTGGATTTACCTTTCCTATAAGCATATTGTCTATCTGATAACAAATCGTTCATTTCGAAATGATCCATAATACTTGTTGATATAATAGATTCTATTATTTTTGATATATTCGGAACTATGGTTATCGGTCTGTGGCTTTCAACATGGGTCACGTCCCCCTTCCCCTTAAACACTGGACATACACGAGTACTTTTTAAAATATCAGGATATATACCTTCTCTAAACATTTCATTTATTAAAATAACGAGTATGTCTCCAATCACTGGCCACACCGACATTAATATATTTATAGATATATCGTATATGTCCAGCGTTTTTGACGTATGCCACATACCCCTCACTACCCCCTCCAACGAGTCACGAGTGACAGTTGGAAGGCTGTACTGAGGAACATCGCATTCACCCACGCATTTTCTTAAAAATGACATTGATTTTTCTTTATTATTGTGTAGATGTAATTTTGAAGTTATTGTAAGAAAATAATCATTGAAGTAGTCAGGTATCATGTCTACAGGCACAATGTCTCCCTTGTGAGTCAGTCGAACGTTTTGTTGGTGATTCCTAGTTGAAACCTCATCGTTCACAATCTGCCACATTACCTTACTCGAGTTTTTAGTAGACATCATCTTATTATCATTAAATAGACGACGATCACGCAAACTCATAGATTTTATTAAATTTGAATGATGTTGAAGACATTTATTTAAAACATTATCATGTGGAAATTGGTGTTTCATTGAGCAGAAATTATTATACATTGCAATGTGGTGGTTAAGTTCTTCACTCACCCATGGAATAGTATTCCTCTTTAAAGATATTTTTTTAACTGGAAAATGAATATTAATATAATAAGTTAATATTCTTATCAATGAACTAAATTTTTCATTAATATTAATATCAGTCACATGAATGAAACTCCAATCATAATTATAAATGTCCATATAAAATAAATTAATAGACTCCTCTGCAAAGATACGTCGATGTATAAATTTGTTTACATTTTTGTGTTGCGTAACAGGTAATACGAATAGCTGTGCGTTGTGGTCGCTTATCCGCGTATCTAAAGGAGAAACGGTTATGTAATTACAGTCATCGCTCGAAACTATCCCACAGTCCAAAGAAGTGCTACAAGTGTCACATTCGCGTGTAGGAAAATCGACAATATTTTTTGTGTTATAACAACTTAATAGGTCGTCTAGGCATCGCCTGTCCGAGTTGTCGGTTAAATAATCTACGTTTATGTCGCCGACCAAAATTAACCTTTTATTTTCGTCAAATATTGTTGACAATAATTTTTCTATTGAATATAGAAATTGTTTAAAATCTCCGTTTCCAGTTCTATAAATACCCACAATAACAATATTTTCCGAATACAGTTCAATTACACAAATTTCACAATGATATTCAACACCAATACTCTGTAGGTCCATTCTTTGTTTAAATAAGATTCCTGGCTTTGTAAACATAGCTACACCGCCGTGGTTGATGCGCGGGCGACAGTAGTAATTTGCGAGCTCGTACCCTGATAACTTCACGCGTAGTATTTCATTGTTTTTGCACCAGGTTTCAGAACATACAAGAATGTCAGGTTCGTGTGTGTTTAAAATTATGTTCAATAGTCCCGTTTTACCAGTAATAGAACGTACATTTTGGTGTAAGATCGTTATGTTCGATTTGTGTCTCGGTCATCTGAAGATTCAAAGGTTTTGCTATTGCTAATATTGATTGTAATATTTATGTGTCTGGTTTATGTAGTGTTTGGTAACAATGAAAAGAGGGAGGAAGTTTGTTGTGCCACTCGATGAGCATAAAAATGCATTACTGCAATATAAAAAGTATTTTTCCAGTATATCTGATTTACCGCCGCCTAACGATCCACTGTTTAGTGTAATAGTACCCTTCCACACAGGCTCTAATATCTTTCTGTAAAGAAAAATTTCGACTTTTTCTTCAGTGGCCCTGATAATCCTGCTGTTCGTTATGAAGATCAAAACAAAATTCTGTCTAATGATAATCAATCAAAACAGGAATACAAGGACGAAGTAGCAGTCAGTAAAACAGTAACTTATTATTATTATTTATACCCATCAGTGGGAACGAATGCAAACGTTAAGTAAACATATAAAGTTAAATCATGCACCTGAGACTGTATTAAGAATGAAACATCGCTTGCCTAAGCATCAGTGGGCCCATCTTTTGCGCGAAAAGATTTGGGAGAACCTCCCAAATCTTTTCGCGCAAACTGTGTGCAATGGGATGAACCATCCCATTGCACACAGTTGGATATTTAAACAATATTCTATTTCTTTGAATAATAAAATAACGTGCAATGGAATTTGCAAAGAATGTGAGGCTAACACAAAAATTATAATTAACTGGCCTTCGAATAAAATAGCCCTTTGCAAGTGCACTGTAACAAACTACGATAAAGATTTTGTTCATACTTTTGGTAAAAAATTAAAACTATAATTTTTTAAACAAATATATATATAATTACAACTAAATTCGTTGTTAATATTGCGTTATGATGGTTACCTACCCTCTCGATTTTATACATCAGCAATCGCACCAGACTAGTTCGCCTCGAAGTAATTGTTGAACGCCTGCCGTTTATATTATGGCAATAAAGAACTAAAAACTTTTGCTTTTTTAGTTTAGGCAGGCATTTTTTCTCAAAATTTTTAATCGGTTATATTTTTTTAAACTAATGTATATATGAAGCGTATACCTTTAATTCGTGAAGGTAGCAAATGGGTAGCAATTATTGGTAATACATACTTCTGGAAAATCTGCTCCCTTCATGCTGAACAAAGAGGCGACCAGCCATCCTGACATCAGAATGGCTGGTGAAAATTTTTTTTAAATTTCTCAGAATATATCATAGGTAGCAATTATTTAGAAAAGGTAGCAATTCTTGAATATACACTCAGAGCTAGGCGCCACAGGCGCACCAGCCATCCTGACAGTCACATTCAATTTATATAATCCAGACTGGCTATTCTTGTTACAATGTACATGAATAATAATTGATCTCGATACGAGTAGGCCAACTGTCAAAATAAGAATTATGAAGGCAATAATGTAATTAGTAATCATTACAATGGCACATGCCAAAACCAGAGGACATCAAATCTGTCAGAGCCAGGAAAGTCCTCCAGTTCTTCAATGCTGTCGGCCTTGGCTCTGCACTGCAATTAGTGGTGATCACAATAGATCAGTCAATGGTCGCAGTGACGAGGGGATGCATAGGCCCTGAATGAAGCCACCCTAATCATAATAATCAGTCAATCCATGGTGTAACATTCACAAATTAAACATATTTGGCAAAATGTTAACATTTTTCACAATCTATCAATAAAATTGGCGACTACAACTATTTAAAATTTTATACTCAATATATTTATTGCATTCATATGGTATACATGTCTTAAATTTAAAATAATGCTACACATATGAGCCTTTATTAGGGACAACAATAACAGCAGAGGTACGAGTAGGCTGAGGTTTCAATTATTAATTAAAATTGTTATTTATGAAATAATAATATTAAAAAAAAATTTCATATAATAATTAAGAAATACGTCATATTATGAGTAGAATTATGTCACTTGAAAGTTTGAATTTAATTAGATTACAGTAGCATAACTTTATAGTATATAATTAACATTTATTTATTATTAAAATTTATTATATTATTATTTTTATTTGTCATCAAAGTATTCTAT
>NW_020654912.1:0-12069 GCF_003589595.1 Hyposmocoma kahamanoa
AAATAGGTTGACTTGGGACATTTTTTTCGTAGTTTTTGTATTAGACCGGTCGTCCATTTGTTTGTAAGTCAGTGGTGAAATTACTCCAAAAAAAAGAAGGTGAAGTCCGTTGGTTCGTTCCGTGGCTTAGTTGGTATAGCGTCTGGCACGGTATGCAAGAAGACGTCGAATTCGAACGGATCGAAGGAATTTTCTCTGAGTGTTCGATCTTTGTATTAATAATTATAACAAATATATGCAATTTAAATACGGAAAAATAGTTTCATTTCCTGTGTGTAACAATCGTGAAAACCTAAGAACTCGTTATTTCATGTAGTTCGTATAATTTTTAGAACTTTTTGATATGGTGACTTTATCATATCATTGTGAAATATTTATTTTCTAACCCAGTACAATACAGTAGATTGTTTTTGTGTTTATCATCAAGTGACATCATAGCAAAGCGAGAAAGTGCAACGTGCGGCGTATGCCAATAAATAGATTCTTTCACTTTTTATTTCACGCGGATTTTTGAACAATCCATTGTTTTATTCGATTTCTAATGTTTACTTGGTCGATCGAGATTTGAATCTAAAACACGATTTTTAGGAAATCGGATACTCTTGTTTTGTTTTTGTTCTGATAAATCGATTTACAGTCGCTGCAGGTGACTTTGGAATCTGTTTATTTTTAATGTACAATATATATTTACTTCTCAATTGTTATTTGATCGAATAGTATAAACAAAGAAAAATGAAATAAAGTCCATAAGTGAAATAAAACAAGTTTCCCTATGATTGTTTTATCAGTGATCCTTCACTTACTATTGGATATAACACCGTATTATGATTTCGCTAGCAAATATTTCCAAGTAACGAAAGACTTTTGAATTTCATAGTTTCACATGTCACACTTACTCGAAATGTCATATTTTCTCGAAAAATATATAAGATATTGAATATCACGGTACATTTACTTAAATATTTTACATGCCCGTAAAAATATGCGTAATTTCAATAAGAAAAAAGATATCCATAATATTAACCTTAGAGATAAGTCCAAACTCATTGTACCACGATTTCATTTAACCAAGGTAAACGACTCTGTTACGGGGAACTGTATAAGTTAGTATATTAAGATTATCTTTTCCTAAGTTTAAAAACTACATTAAAAATATTTTTATTAAAAAGTCATATTACAAAATTAAAGACTACGTGTTAGATAAAGTGTATGGAAAGATGATATGGCTCTAGATTCCACACAAATTTAATTAAAAGCGTATTCCATAGCATTTCTGTTAAATTTATTTTACCTATGTAACAAATAGTTCCTCAGCTCTGACTGTCAATAAGATAATTTCTCAATAACAATAAAACATTATCTTAACTGTAGTTGCACTTAACAAAATAAAAATTTGTCATGTCACACATACTCGAACAAAGGTCACACGGACAAAACATTGTCTCATCTCATGACTATAGTTACACGTAGCCTACTCGAAATGTCTCATGTCACACCTACTCGAAAAAAGGTACCATAAACATGCGCATTGTTAATAAATTTATATAATGCAACACTATGCGTTTATAGATGGTCTACAGACTTAACAGTGAAAGTTCGTTGTGAACAACTACAAAACATTCAAATGCATTCAAGTTGAACTGCAAGCATACCAACTAAAGCAGTCTTTCTTTACACGGCACCTAGGATTGAACTCTTCGCTGACACTGACATTTTCATAGAAAGTTTGACATTAAAATCTATTCCGATGCATATGCAAACATTATTAAACATTGAAATACTCGAGAATACATGCAAACATCCGACCGACTGTGGCAACCAAAAGTCAAAGTCGTGGCTTAGCGACCCCTGACATTTGAGTCAAACCGCAAAGTCGTTTAAGTTAAGTTGTGCCTGCTATCCGGTTAGCAAATGTTGATGAACTACTCTAAGACTTAGTTTGTAGATATCTATCTATTTTTTTTATGATATCAAGTGACGGGACGAACAGGTTGTTCTGTGTACCGTCTAGGCTCTCGGGTATCTCTCAGAGAAAAGTTTAAGGAGACTGGTATCATGACTGTGGCATCACAGTACATTTACTCAAATATTTTATATGCCCGTAAAAATATACATAATTTCAATAAGAAAGAAGATATCCATAATATTAACCTTAGAGCTAAGTCCAAACTCATGGTACCACGATTTCGTTTAACCAAGGTAAACAACTCTTTTATGGGGAACTGCATACGTTTTTACAATAAGATTCCGGAGCATATATTAAGTTTATCATTTCCTAAGTTTAAAAACTACATTAAAAATATTTTGATCGAAAAATCATATTACAAAATTGAAGACTACGTGTTAGATAAAGATGTATGGAAAGACGACATGGCTCCAGAATCCACACAAATTTGATTCAAAGTGTATTCCATAGCATTTAAGTTTATTTGAAAAGAGCAATCCCTAGAGTTTCTTGCTCGTTCTTCTCAGGGAGGTCAGCGTAGTGAACGAGCAGTAGCTTAAATGTGACGTTTTCAAGTGTAAATTTATTTTACCTATGGAATAAATAATCTTTGACTTTGACTTTGACTTTAACATGACGAACACGCCTATCCATGTCCAGCAAAAATGTAATCGCCATCCTGAGACATAAGTTGACAAGTCCCATATGCCTGTAATGTCACCAGCACCTTTACCCTTTAAAACCGGAACACAGTGATGCTCCATTACTGCTTAGCGGCAGAATTAAGTAAGGTAGCACTATTTCTCTGGACGAAATCTTACATAAGGAAAATTTATTTAGGATATTCCACACACATTAAATAATTAAACATTTAAGCTTAATAATTTAAGCAGGACGGCATACTCACCTTGCCTGCTTTCGTGGTTTTCTAAGCGGCTGTCCACACTAGAGAACACCTGGAAACTTACACTAGATGAGGGGAAGGACATATCCATGAGCTACGTAATAAACACAGGGTTGTACTCGTACAGTTTTTGTCCAAAACGAGCAAATTAATACATGTATTGGGCGCGACAGTATATAACCGGCTGCCTCTTGAAATTGTTGATTCCGCTTTGGATAACTTATGTAGATGTACATTAAAGCACTGGCTCGTCAAGCAATCAATATGTAACTTATCACATTGGTTAAGTAATAGTAATATAACATAATTAATTATAATTTTAAATGTGACTACAGTAGTAATATAAGAAAATAATAGGAATATAATTTTTAATTTTGTATGACTTGTAAATGTTAATTTTACTAATAAAGAACATCTATGTCTAATTAAGGCTGACATTTATAAAACTTGGACTAAGTAAAAATGGCAAATTAAGCAACTTTTTCGTATGTATAAAATAAACTCAGTTTAATCAAGACATTCAATTAAACTTTGATCTTACTACGTAATTTCTTGCTTAAACTTACGCACGGCTTTGTAAATACGAAAACATCCTTAAACGCTCCTTTGGGAAGAGTTCTAGGGAAGCACTGTCACCTTACCTATTTCTACCGCCAAGAAGTAATGTTAGCATTATTAACGGGACTAGTCATCTTATGTCTCAGGATGACGGGCGCGCTGGCAGTGCCCTTTAGATCTTTGAGATTTAAAGTTCGGAGCGGCACTGCAGCTGTTATGAACAGACGTGTCGCTTACCATCAGGCGCATGACTTGTTCTTCCCATCACTTGATATTATATAAAAAAAAGTTTCAACAGTAACAATCCTGGACATCTAAGAAATCGATATCTCTGGAATAGCCCAATAATATATCATAATCCACCACGTTCGCCTGATTTACCGAGGTCAAGAACCTCCGCCGACGTGCACAGGTTTCATCGCACTGTTTTCTCCTACTGCTTTTTAACATTCACCTAATGTAACTTCCGAATTCAAATCATAGGTACAGGGATTCCAACATAAGTGTTCAGTGTCAGAGTTAAACAAATCGACTGACTCGGTAAGAGATAATATACGTTATCAAACACATGAGAATAAATTGACTTCGAACAGGTAATAGTTTTTCCATGGTACAATTGTCTTGTTTGGATAGACAATTCAATTTCGTTCGGTAATCAACTAGAATTGAACCTTGTACAAATGTAAAGTGCTACCATTACAAACAGCAAAGGTACGATTAATGCCTTAAGAAAAGGAGAGATTGCCTTATGTAGACAGCTGACAAAGACATTTTACCACTTGTACTGGTTTCTTAGTTATTGTTTCGTCATAACCTAATAGTTGAACCTATCGTCTCTCAAGCAGAGGGCGTGGGTACGAATCCAGGCTTGCACTTCTGAGTCACAGTGAAAGTCAAATAATCATTTATTTATTTATTCCATAAGCAAAACTTTTTTACACTTCAAAACGTCATTTTTAAGCTATTGCTCGTTCACTACGCTGACCTCCCCGAGAAGAACGAGCAAGAAACTCTAGGGATTGCTCTTTTCAAATAAACTTAAATATACTTTGAATCATAATTGTGTGGAATCTAGACTCTTGTTGTCTTTCCATACTTCTTTATCTAAAACATATTCTTCAGTTTTGTAACATGACTTTTCAATTAAAATACTTTTAATGTAAGTTTTAAACTTAAGAAATGACAGTCTTAATATATTCTCCGGAATGTTATTGTAAAAACGTATACAGTTCCCCATAAAAGAATCGTTTACCTTAGTTACATGAAATCGTGGTACCAAGAGGTTGGACTTAGTTCTAAGGTTAATAACATGAATATATTCTTTTTTTAATGAAATTATGTATATTTTTTATATTTTTTTGAGTATTCGTAACGTCTGTGTTAATTTGAAATTTACCAGGAGCTTTTTCTTCGGTGAACTAAAACATCGTGTTGAAACCTAATAATAATGTGTCTGAAGTTTCTCCATTGGACAATCTGAATGGCGTACTTGGCACAGTCAATTACAGAACAACTATCTTCTTAATACGAATTTCCATGTCTTGTAATTATAAGGCTTCTTTTTTTATGGTAACGAGTGACGGGACGAACAAGTTGTGCGCCTGGTGGTAAGTTACCCGCCTATCCATAACAGTTGCAGTGTCGTTCAGAGCTTTAAGCCGCAAAGATCGTAGGGGCACTGCCACTGCGCCCGTCACTTCGAGACATAAGTTGACAAGTTCCGTGTGCCAGTGAATTTACTAGCACCCCTACCCTCCCTAATCGGAACGCAGTAATGCTTACATTTTTTACCACTAGATGACTCTATATTTTCCACTTTGTATTTTACACTCTCCATAATAACAGTATATCATCAGAGTCCGGGAAGTAAGAGTAACCCTTTTATTATACGAGTCAGGCAATTCTCGTTACCGCCGAGGTATATATAGTGCTTTTCACTATGACTGTAAAAGGGCCTGAAAAATTGTTTTGTCTGAAATTTTATTTGAAAAAACAAATATACGCGTTTTGAATAGATCCTTAAAAGTAGTTTCATTTCCAACATGAAGCAATCGCGATAGTTTAAGAACCTAAACAAAATTAAAATAACCTATATTTGTACATATAATGCAAGCAGAGCTGCACATTTTAAATTTGAACAGTCATCCGTGTGGCATAGGGTTGAATTTAAAAATTGTGTAAAGAAACATATGATGGTATGTTCCAACCACAAAATAGCAGAGCGTGGGCACAGAAGCAATAACAAAAGCATAGGTTATGGTTGACCATAAGTGTCCGGTTGGTCAAAACCTATTACAAACCAATCCACAGGTCAATGCAACTTACGTAAGCTCGACAAAGGTGTGTGGGTGTACATAGTAATTTAACAATTAAGTTTAAGTAAACAAAATTAAATTTTGAAGAGTAAAATTAGCATAAAGATCTAAGGGGCCCTGCCACTGCGCCTGTCACCCTGAGACATAAATTGACAAGTCCCACATGCCTGTAATTTCACCATAGCACCCTTTACCCTTCATATATTACTGTTTGGCGACAGAGATAAGTAAGGTGGCAGTACTTACCTGGACGAACTCTTTCACAAAAAGCTCTACTGCCACTAAAACTAGATACTTAGATACCTAAAGCATACATTGTAGAGTTATGTTAATTAAAACTGATATGGCCCCTGAGAAGGTCAATCCATTGACTATCACCTCTGACATTTCATTTTTGGAAGGTTGCGACACGAAGATGGTCTAAAGAATTTTACGAGTTTTACCACTTATCTATATGTATATATTAGATTAGTAGTTTAATCTTTTGTTTAGTTGATGCGTAACTTTTAAATAAATTTATTATAAATTTTTAATTAATTTTTAATATAAATTCGTTTTTTGGAAATAAACCAATGGGCTCTTTACGAGTCTCATAGTCATAATATCACTTCATTTAGTTAGTTACGTAATATTAATGATTCACCCACTTGGAATGGACATGTCGTCCAATCTGAACTTCGGCAGATACATTGAATGCATGGCCAAAAATGCAGCCAGGAAGCTTAGCATCCGTTCCAAGGTGGGTTGTGTCGTCACACCAGGGTAGTTGCTTCAGCTGTACCAAGCACAAGTTCGATCGTGTGTGGAGTACTGCTGTCACCTATGGGATGGCTCTGCTAAATACCAACTGGCCACCTTGAATTCAATAGATAAGCGTGCTAAGAGGCTTATAGGTGACTCGGAGTTAGTAGAGGCGAAGCTGCAGAGCCTTGAACACCGCCGTAGAGTTGCCAGCTTATCGGTATTCCACAGGATATATCACGGAGAGTGTGTCATGGAATTGCCTAATTTGAATCCGCCTTCCCCTTTCCATCTTTATTAAGGGGTGGTAGCTAATGTATTTTATCGTAATTTATTGTTATTGAACAAAGTATGTTGACTAATAAGAGTCTGTACAATCTCAAATGGCTTTGGTTGATTATGCATAACAGTGAAAATGTTGAATCACTTACTTGTTGAATAACGAAAATGTTGAATGACGCTCTGTATACGATTTTAACGCCTTATAAGTTCGGACACTTTTTAGCGCGGACCCGACGTCCATATAATTATAAGTCAATGGATTATACACTTATTACTATATGGTGTGAAAACACGATTCCTAAGAATTTACACGATGAAAAAAAAAACACTAACTTACCTCGAAATTTTACAAGAAAACCGCTGTATTCAATATACACGGTACTATAAATACACCAATGATTTTGGTTAATCAACTGAACTAAATAGGACGCGTATATTATACGATATACATTTTTCAAATGGTTTTCATTTCATTTGTAAAAAAATAGCCGGTGTCGACCCGAGCAAAATGAACCGTATTAATACGGGAAAAAATTTAATTTGAGCTGAGGTAGTAGACTCTTAAGCTATCATCTCCGATACCTCAGATACAAGTAAACAATTTTATTTAGTTTAGGTATCGCCTAGAAGGCCTAGATTAACTTGCACTACTAACCTTGATTACAGTTATATAGAAACAAAAAACCATTACACTGTTTGCAATAGTCTGGCGTCATATATTTTAAAAAAAGGTCTTTTAATAAGATTCATGTATTTAGTTAAATATTTTTTAAATATATAATAGACACACGCTTGGCCTCAATCTCACCTGATGTTAAGCGACGATGTGACCGACGGTGGGACGCGTTTGCCTAAAAAATGCCTATTGACTCTAGCCTTGAATATCCCCAAATTGTACTTTTTCGGGAAATGCAGATGTCGGTAGAGCATTCCACTCCTTTGCCGTACGCATCGAAATGTAATAGCTACTAGATATGGAAATTCCTATTCGGGTGCGAAAGCACCTATCTATATTTGAAAAGATATCCGGAGATTGCCGAGAGGTATTAAGAAGATAGTTGTTCTATAATTGACTGTACTAAATATGCCATTCAGATTGACGCGTAACGACCAGATAAGAATCTTTAATACGGATGGTTTTTTGAACAGTCATGCATAGGTAATTAGTAAAATGTGATTATTAATGAATAGATATTTTTATCTTTATTGACACGATTATATAAGAGCTTTCGTAAGAGAAAGCAAAATGATCCGTATGCATTTAAATGACGTTAGGGATGCACATTACGATTCAGGTGTATACGATTTAGCAATTTTTTGTATCGATTCATTTTTTTAAGATTTTGAAGTAAGTCGATTCAACATTAAATCGAATCAAATTGTCTATATCGTATTTAAAATTTAAACAAAACAATCTCTTTCTATTGGCCTGCAAGAAAAGTTTGGCAACATCTAAGCACAATAAGTCTACAATATTTGGCGATTGTTGCTACTTCTGTGCCATGTGAACTCTAAATGAAAATCATAAATGACTGAAACTAAAAAGGTTGTCAAAATAATTTTATTCATCGAAATTTTAAAAGTTTCAAAATTAAAAATTTATTAAATTTATAAATTGAAAAAAAATATTAAGCGATTTTTATGAGATTGATACAAGAGCATACGATCCGATCAGTGGATCGATTCAGAGGCATATGATATGATCCATTACGATCCAAAAAATCCATTCAAAGCAAAAAAATCGTGCATCACTAATTCACTGTTTTACATTTGTTTTAAATAGAAGTTACAAAAGGCTGTTAGATTTTAGTGTTTGCCTTTTTTTGGAATTCAAACAAGTTGTGGACCTTATTGTTAGTTTCATTATAGTTTGTAATATAATTTATACAAACAAGTTCCGTGTCAACTGGCTAACGTGAAAAAGCGAAAGTGGTAAAGCTGGATCGTAAAACGCAGAAGTGAGATGCGTGTACGCATCCTTGTAAGAGATGATAAACATGTTTACTTATTTACGACAAGTGTGTCTGTGCGTTATATTACCTCCACGGTGGCCACCCCATGTAATTTACTCGTAAATAGTTAAATATTAAATAGTACTCGTAAGAACTTAAACAATTGTTTCGAATTTAAATCGAATATATTTGACTTTTTAAAAAAACAAATATCAGCCTTTCTAAAGATGCTGAAATGTTGTACGTTTGAAAAAACATTTTTTTTTAATCTTTATTTTTTGTAGAAGGTTTTGTTTTGTTTTGTTCCAATGAACACGTCACCCTCTTAATGGCACATACAACAAAAGGTTACAAAGCTTAAATAATTAGTTTGGTCTGTTCTTAAGTCTGGAATCAACTACATTATAAACAAATATTCACGGATTTGGACCCGAAAACATAACTGTTATTTTAATTTCCAATGTAGAGCAATTGCGAAAATTAAGGGTGCGTACAGATTTGGCGAAAGCGCCGCAAATGCACCTGTTTGTAAAGAATACGCGAGCTGCACATGAGCATTACGTAATGCGATCAGGGGGCCAATCGCGCTATTTTCGCAAGGTTTAACCTTACAACATTTGAGGTTATGGTTTTGGTTAATTAATGGTTCTACCGACGCACAAAATGCAATCGCGCTATCAGTTTTAATGAACCTAAACCTCAAATTAACCTCAAACTATAACCTCGTATTAAATTTTAAGAGACGTGCCTTGACTTCCTAAAACCGACTAAATTTTACCGTAAAACGCACTGAAATGTCAATATCTACGAATTCAAGTCTATAAAAGAGCGATTTAAAAAAGTGTGTAAAAGAAATGTCATTAAATTCTATTGTAAACAAACATATGTGTTGTGATTTGAACCAAATTAATTGAATTTAGTGTGTTGTTGTTGTAGATAAAACACGCAGAGGCAAGTACCTACACATTGTTTTCCTTTTTTAATATTCTATTTAATAAAATAGTATCTTTTTATACAATCAAATAGGTACGCTAACTACTATTAATTTCGAAATGTTAGCAATGTAGAATTAATAATGATGCTCGTATTTCAGCCAATGTGGATGCGGTCAGACGGCGACCGACCACTGTAAGCCAGCTCCATCTTTGCTGGAGTTCGAATCGCACAGAGATGTGGCTTGAGAATGACTTCGCTCGGCGTTGTTCGCGCGTGTTATCAGCACGCCTTTGGTGCGAGTGTGTGGCTATTTTGTGGCCCCGCAATAGATCCCAAAAGGTGAGCTATAATGCTAGGTAATAGGATACAGTGAGTGGATCACTCACCGTTATTGTACCAGAACTCATATCACTATAATATGCAATGTTATTATTGTTATTCAGGTATGGAATGGTATGAAAAGCAGGGTGAGAATCTACGCCACATCGACTGCGGCAGAGGCCCTACCAACCTTCCTAAAGGACACCAACTCTAGCACAAAGTAACTAAATAACTTCAAACATACAATTAAATAACAAACTTTCTCACTCTTTATTATTAATTAAAAAACAAAGTAACTTTCAATTTGAGCAAATTCTTTCCCACTCTTTATTTCATCACATCTATTATTTCGTTGACAGCGAGCTGATGAGCGTTGGAGCAGAGCCGGGTAGAATTCTTATGCATTGAGGAGCAGCGAGCATGCGAAGCATTCTTGCAGCAAGTGAATGCTGGCAGGGTGCAGGCTGAGGCAGCTATTATTTCTGCCAAAGCAGATGATCTGCATGCCCAATCCGTAGCTGCCATTTGCAAAGCAATTACCGAGTTGGTGCCTGCAGTTAACCTTTTTGATAGAATATTTAACAAGAATGACAGGTTTGTTTTCAACATGTTTTCTTAATTCCTGCTGATGATATGTTCAATTGTGGAAATCTTAAAGAGCGTAAGGAACGAAGGTCTAATCTGTAGACTTTTGTCCCCTTTATATTTCCACAGTGATATAAACATTTTTTTAAATGTATTTTGAAAAGGCCCCTAAACATTCTGGTGTTTATGTTGGCTTCATACTGTATGTATATAAATACCCATCCTGCTTTATCTGTCACTACTCTCATGAGAGGTATGGCACAGTCTTAAATTTAGGTCTCCAATCTTACTATATACATATTTTTGTTTCAGACTTCTTTGAAGAATCAAAAGCAAGCTCGCTCTGGAAATGAAGGATGATTTGGGGTAGATTGAGGCAATAAATAAACTAAAAATACACTCTTTTTTTTATTTCAACCTCTTAAAAGTATACATTAATTTAGATATTAAGATAATAAACAATTACAATAGGTATACATCGTCATCTTAGAATGAATACCTCATATTTCTATGTAATTTTTTAGGATGAAGATAAAAATATGGTGTGAAGTATAGTAAATGCAATAATGTGTGTAGTTAGCATTTTAATTACTTAAATTATACCTCTTTTAGATACTATATTATTACATTATTAATTTTTATTCAACAAAAATCAGTAAAAACTAACTGAAAATGCATAATATGTGAGGCTTCACTGTAAGGGGACGATATGTTGTATAAAGTCAAGTGTTAAAAGAGATAAATTGTAACCTTGTAATATATTTTTATACAACTATACATATTTTACCTATATCTCTCATTTTTATTTGATAATAATAACAGGAAATATTAAGACAAGAACTAATAAATATGATGTACATTGTAAAGCTTATTTTCTCACCGCCTTTTAATACCATCTCTTTCGGCATGCCTTTTAGGAAAGCTGCATATTTATTCATAATAACTGGTTTATTTGAAGCAGCTACCGCTTGTGCCTTTCTGACACTGGCTTGGGAAAGGGTGATAAGCACTTGCCAATGGGGGTCTGGTACACCCCAGTTGTTAAAGACTATACGAGCTATTAAAATCTGTAACAAAATTAATAATGATTTACACAGTATAGAAATTTTGGTTATTATGCAAAACTGAGAACTTTCGGATTCCACTTAACCCTTACCTTTGTCTCCACATCCAATGCAACAGACCGTCCTTTAACGAGAATATGTAGGCATAGTTCTTTTCGTGGACAAACGGTATATCGTTTGCGGAATTTCTCCTCAGACATGTTAAATGTGATCGTCTTTCTATGCTTTTCTTTTATTTAAAGCCCGTTCTTAGGCCACATCCACCTCATAAACACTTTCCGAAACATTTAAGTAACCATGGAACATCTTTAATATACGATAAATGTAGTGAAAAGTTACTCTCCATTAACTGCCACACAAACGTTAATCTTTCAAAGGTTAATCTATGCCCCCAAGGTTACATGTGAGGTTAATACGTCAAAATATTTAGCGCGATACCAATTGGCAACGTTTAAGGTTTAGGTTT
>NW_020654913.1:0-10589 GCF_003589595.1 Hyposmocoma kahamanoa
AATTTAGTAAAATATACAATTGCAATAGTAGATTGTACAACAAGTGCATAAAACGCGTCATTTTACCCGAGACGAGTATATCCGAAACGGGTAAAGTGAGTTTTATGAACGAGTTATATTATATATACACTCTGTTTTTCACTTCGATTGCGAGGAAATTAAACAGCAATATTACAAATTAACGATAACACAACTATTACCAAGAAAAAATAAGAACTTTCCGCCAATGTACTACTTTTTTTTTCTACACGTAACTCAGATCGGACTACAAAATGCTCAATTATATTTTACAAGCTTTTATTTTTTAAGCATTTCTACTTCTTAAAACTTATTACAATTACTATTGCCTACTTTTTTAATTTTGTAATATAACACGGATTAAAAAAACAAAAGTAAAACTTTATTTTATAAAGATCTAGTGTGCGTGGCTGTTGGCGCAGGCGTCATCGCCTCGGTCTTAAACGACGATTTTATTTTATGCACTAGAGCATAAAATCGTATTTTATGCAGCCTACATCCAGCATAAATACGAACTTTAAGACCATGGGAAGTGAAAATATTTTTTTTTTCTATGAGCTTAAGCGAAATACGTTCAGATTTTTAGAGCATAAAAACTTTTTACTTAATCTTGACGTTGAGAAGCACAGTGCAATTAAAGTAAAAAATAATCGTCGTTGGATTTCGGTGGCGTGTCGCTTCCAGCACAAATGCACAAGGCGGTCCTGTTCGATACGGCACGTATTGTTCGCCCGTTCTTGAACGTAAGTCCCTGACCCTGGCCAACTGTGCCATTGCCGGGGAGTACCGCCTCTTCCTTCGTTTAAAAATTCATTTTTAATCTTTTAGGCCTTGGGTGAGGCGAGAGTCTAAAATAGATAATAATAGTAATATAATTATTAATACAAAGATCGAACACTCAGAAAACTTTCAACGACTTTTTAGTCGTAGCGCCATCTATGAGAAATCTATGAAAGATTTATCACCCAGTTAGTAGTTAATTAATACAGTGAATAGCGACATCTCTCGCCAAAACTGGTAGCTGTAAAAATACTAACTGGGTGATAAATCTTTTATAGATTTTTCATAGATGGCGCTACGACTAAAAAGTCGTTGAAAAACCAAATACAAAGACACGACGCAAGCACATAGAAAAATTCGTGAGGTCCGTTGGTTCGTTCCGTGGCTTAGTCGGTATAGCGTCTGGCACGGTATGCAAGAAGACGTCGGTACGAATCCGACCGGATCTAAGGAATTTTTCTGAGTGTTCGATCTTTGTATTAATAATTATAACAAACTAGTGGAGTGATTTCACAAAAAATATTTGAATATCAATTCAATAAAAATTTAATTAATAGTAATGTATTTATTGTTATATACTTGAAGTCCATAGTCAGATAATTATCAGAATAAAGGACTATACCAGGAACATTCTCCATTCAACAAAAAAATCTGTAATTAATACATAAGAAACACTTTGCAGGTGTCATTGCATTTTTAAATCATAGAAATACTTTAATATATCTGATAATCTCACGGATAAAATATTGTTACTATCTAATATATAACATTTTTAGAAAATTGAAACCGATAATTGGATATATCTGCTGATTATAAATTTATTTACTGGAAAATACAGTATCAGATATTATTATATTTAGCGAAAAAAATGTGAGATTACAAGGTAGTAATGTTTGTATTTGAATAAATAACAATTACCTACATATAAAGTAACAATTAAATTAACATCTTTTAATATCGATTTAGTACAACCTTGCTCAATCTTTATCAAAAAAGAAAAACGTAATTAAACAAACTACACCTGTTTTTATTTTATGACAAAGCAGAAACAGTTGAAAATTTGGAAATTGTTACAGTTTAACATTGATTAAATCAAAGTTTAATAAATAAAAAAAAACTTCAACTAATTTTTAAGAAAGTGAAACAGTTCGTCCAGGGATGTACTGCTACCCTTACCTATTTATGTCGCCAAGCAATATAGTGTTAGCGTATCGTGACATTATTTTATTTTATTCTGTTAGAAAACTTTCTTTGCGTCATTAAGAATTAGTTTCATCGAAATAAGAAATAAATCGATATCATCATCATCGATATCAACGGAGCGCTGACAGGTGGCCACCATTACGAAAAGCATCTTTAACTAGAACAGACGTGTTTTGTTTTGTTTGGATTTATAGTGAAAGATCTTATAATATAATTTATAACAGTCACTGGAGTCTCATTTCTGTCTACTTGGAAAACCTTCTAACAATAGTGATAGTAACGTGAGCATTACTGCGTTTAGGTTTTGTAGGATAAGGCCGCTGGTGAAATTAATTTCTGACTGGCACTGCAACTGTTATAGACAGGAGTATCGCTTACCACCAGATGCACTTCTTGTTCGTCCTGCCACTTGGTAGCATAAAAAAAAGTTTACGAGAACGCGAAACCAACTTCGAATTCTTCGACAAACCAGTATTAGTAGAGAATTAAAACAAATAAGTGAAAACTGATTTTCTATTTTCAAATCTTTTGATTTGTATTGCGGGTTTTAGTTAGTGGATGGCAGAATAGTGGGCTTTACACAGACACTTTATCGCGCGTGATACAACAATCGTGCGCTTTTGAGTGCGCGTGCAAAGACTTTCGTTGGATGAAAAAGGGAAAGACTGCGCGACTGCGCTTATCAGTAACACGCGCCAGTTTCACGCAGTCTATCCTGCGCTATTAGCCTTTACACGGACGCTCATTCCATTGTAAGAAAGTTAGCTTAAAAAATTTCAAACAGCTAATCGCGCATGATTGCACGTGCAGGCTTTCTCGCACGTAATACTGTACGCGAGTACGCGCGATAAGAGTGAGAGAGTTTATTTTTGGTAAATTTATTATATGGAGTTCTTAGGTAAATTGTTACACATTGGAAATCAAACTATTTTTACGGATCGCGTATATTTGTTTTTTCAAACAAACCACCGTTTCGGGCCTTTTACAGGTCCCATGGTCACGATTGACTGAGGTATTTGCAACGTCCAGTCCGTACTGGTGTACATATCGAGTTCTTAGGTTTTCACAATTGTTACACATAGAAAATGAAACTATTTTTGCGGAATTAAATCGCGTATATTTGTTTTTTCAAACAAACCAACGTTTCGAGCCATTTACAGGGCCCATGTTCTTAGTATGTTTTGTAAAAAGTAATGAAACAAGTAGTTGTTGTTTATTATTGTAGTTATGTAGTCCTGGGGGTCTACCATAACCTTTCCAAAAGCAATCTTATTTCAATGTAAGCTTAAGGTAAGCTTATTAGTATATTACTCATATTCGTAGCATGACAAACCTGTCAACCAAGTAATGTATTATTGCTAAAGTGATTGAAAGAACGAATGATTTCCCAATATTATCTATTCCTTACTAAAAATAGGAAAGAAATAACGTTATATGAACTCTATAAATGCCATCTCTTTCTTTTTTGATGTTCCGAATCGTCTTATCCTAGGATAATGTTTAAGTACTTAATGTTATTTACATTCAGATAATTTTAACTGTAAAAAAAAGAAAAGTATGTACCTAATAATAAAATCTTTTAAAATTACGTTGTTTCAAATTATTTCTCGGCATATTCATGAAGAAAAATAAATAAATCAAGCTGAGTTTTGATAGTCACGTTGTGAATTCGGAATTACAGTTTAGTGTCAACTGTTATTGTCGCCAAGGAGCATATAGATGTCGCTGTCATAATTTTACGACATAAACATCGCGTATTTTTGTGAGATTGTTAATATATATATATAGATTGCTAATAGCCGGGCTATTAGTGTGTGCTACTAAGGACATTCTGTCGCGCGGGTGCCATGGACCGGCACATACCTAGACAACTACAAATTACATCTAAGCTCAAGAGAGAAATAAACGCAGGCCATTCAAATATTTATCGAATCCGGGACCTCTGCGTGGCAGACCAGCATAGTTACTGTTCGGTCACGAAGGCAGTTAATTAAATATGTAATAATTAAATGCCATGTAAAATATTCAGCACTATAATGGAAGTATACAAATGTATACATACTATACATATAATAAGGCTCAGAATGGGATTCACCTTTGCACCAGCGATCTATAAGAGCCACAAGCGTTTTATCCAATACAAAATATGTAAAATCTAAAAGTGTCTATCGAGGCGACGATCGACGTATATCCGATCAGTGTACGAAGATACAGAAGCTGCAACCCGCTTTGGTCGCCCCGGGCTAGACACTTGAGATCTTAGACAACAAACCAACTTATGCATACCTATAAACAAGATGGTATGTTGTGTCTACAATAGTGATACACAGGTACTGTTGTTCAGTCATATGACAATCGACTCACCGTCATACCACTCGATTTATTTTGGATTTAGTAGCAGTAGAAATCCATGTGAAAGAGTTCGTCCAGGGAAGTACTGTCACCATATCTATTTCTGCCGCCAAGCAGTAACGTGATCATTACTGCGTTCCGACTTAGAAGGGTAAAGCTGGTGAAATTACAGGCATATGACACTTGTCAACTTATGTCTCGGAGCGACAGGCGCAATGGGAGTGTCCCTCAGGTCTTTGCGATTTAAAGCTCTGAGTGGCACTGCAACTGGTATAGATAGGCGTGTCGCTTACCATCAGGCACGCGACTTGTTCGTCCCGTCACTTTGTGTTATCAAAAAGAAAAGTCCGTTGTAACAGTTATTAAAAATGACTATTTACCCTGATACCACTATTATTAACTATCGCGTTTGCCCACATCAGCAAAAAGTATTGATTGTATATAATTACACGTAGCTCCCGTTCTATACAAACTTCATGTATTCAATTCTGGTATTTAACAAAGTAAGCAGCTTGACTTTCACGTACTTTATTATTTATGAATGTGTATTCTCTGAATAATTAATAAATTTCAGACTTGTACAATAGTTCAAGTATTTTTGTTTAACCAACAAAAAGTTTTAGCAAAGTAGTCAAGAGAGTAAGTACTCATAACTATGCTTCAGTATAAATCCGAGCAAAGCCTTGATGGTGTCAACGATAATAATAATAATAATATTTAATAATAAAATATTTATGGAGTCAAGACCATCTAACATAACGTGACATAATGCGAGGTACGGACAATTGCACATCAGACTACACATTTTTGTTCGAAAATCGCCTCCAGTGCAACGGAACAAGATACGTCAATGTGTAGCTTGATATGCTGGCGTGTGTACATTTTAAAATGATATTGAATTTAGAGAGTATTAGTTTTATAATAAAACTGTTTGACGGACGCTACGTCTTCCACCGGATTTTTACGGAGAATTAAGAATGTATGTGTGTGTTTTGTATGTATTTCTGAAATGTTTATATTCTCCTAATAAAACAAAAATTATCGACTAATTTCGTTCGTTGAATATTTAGAATGAATATTTATATTATAGAATGGATATGAAATTGCCGTTTAATCATCGCCGCGAAAGTTGTAATCTTTTATTGGCATCATTGTTAAAACGAGGAAACAAAAAATGGTGGGTTTTTGCCGTTATAATTTTTACATAAATTAAAAATATTATTATTTACGTTTCCAGTTTCTTATGTTTTACCGGTATAAGTTGACGGCTTTGTAGCCAATGCACAATAAATAAATTATAAAAAACGACGGAAAACTTTCAATCGCTTACAAAATTAACAGTCTTTTTGAAAAATGTCGGAGGAAATCCATCTCGGCTTATTTTATAATTTACTAAGAACTCGTTCTTCTTACCCTCTCGACATCCTCGCTGAAACATAATATAAAACACTCATCATACAAATTTACATTAAATTAGTTATTAATGACGTATTCAAATTACTCTCATGTATTAAAAAAATGTTTTCTTCACCTTTTTTCGACAATTAGTAGATAGTTACCAGTTACTTTTTATTATATTTTCTGTTTATCTCGTTTGTCGCGCTCAATTTTCACGTTTATAAAATTACCTTGCAAAACTGTTAAAATATTTTAAAATCAAGCTTGCGGTCATATTTGGCACTGAGATAAACTTTCGTGGCCGCGTGCGTGCGACAAAAATGTGACGTCACGGCGCTCGCCATGTTCTCTATTGTGATAAAATTGAAAAATGCCGTTTTATCACTCGAATTTGACTTTTATATGTGGATATAATAGTTTTATCGCGGCGGTATGCTACGAGGGCTGTATAATATAGAAAGATAAAGCTTTCTCTACGTGCGCGAGTTTAGTCTATTTTGAACTTACTAGTATTTACAGTTGTCTGCGACAAGATGTTAATTTGACATCATAATATTAGTTTTGACCGACTTCAATAAAAATGAGGAGGTTCTCAATTCGGCTATATTTATTTGTGTATGTTACGTGATTACGATTTGTTACGAACCGATTTTAATGTTTCTGTTTATGTTAGAAAGTGATGGTTCCATTCAAACTTGAAAAAAATATTCTACCTCTTAACGATGGCAAATAAGGTGATGAATCCGGTATAATGGATTTCACCCGCTTTCCGTTATCCGATTTTAATTAGACTTTGCAAATAGATGTAATTTTAATAAAAATAATATGTTATGGCAACCTGAAGCTGATCTGATGATGGAAATGGCAGATAGATGAGTGGAACACTTCAACAATGAACAGCAGCTACCTTGTGTTTGGGCTCCAATGATTCGTTTTGAGGAGAACGTCCATATGCGTTTCAGTTATAGTTGAGAAAATCACACGTTAACGAACACAGCGTCCTCAAACTGACCTCAAACTTTTGAGGACGGTTTGTTTTTATAAAAAAGATATTATGTAAAAGTTGTTATAATGTTATTAGAACTGCTATTGTGTCGGTACGGTATCTCCCACATCGTACCGTCCTATATAATGTGCCTCGGGTGCTCCCAGCCAATCAGAGCGCGCGAATTATTTTTAATTTAATGGCGAATGGCTATTTGCACAGGCTCTTGCGCTTAGAGTGGATTAATTTCATTTATCATAATAATATAATAATAATAACTTTATTGATAGCCATTACAAATACCATAGAAATACTTACAGTAATTAGTTCCTTAGTTATTGATTCATTGCTGACCAACCAGGCAATGTCCAGACCCCACAAAAGGGCTTAACGTGGGTTAGCGGATAGTACTGTTGCCGCCAAGTGATCCGTTTTTGGCTTATTTGCTAGCGTTTTACAACATTTCTTCAATTTTTCGCAATGTCATCACCAACTATTTCTCACATTTAAATTCAACAATGCAGGCAGTGCGAACTGTCCAGAACGTGAATAAGTTTATGTGCGTGTTCATATAAAAATGTCGCCATAAATCGCTTTGAAACCGGATACATTCAATGCTTTCTTGTCCCCTAGTATTTTACTGCTCGACAGCTTATTGAGTACTGCGCTATATCACTGTTTGAGAATACACTGTGTTTTGGAAGTGAAAATCTTTATTAAAGTTGGCGTAAACCTATTTTTATGATTTTTATTAAATATTATGATGTGTTACTACCATGATATTCAATTATTTTTTGTGAAATTACTCCACAAGTTTGTTATAATTATTATAACAAAGGTAGGCTTCCGCCGAAAGTTCGAAGAGGCCGGAGATACGCACAGAAGTGAGTTAAACTTACGGGTCTTTGTAGGGGTTCTGGAGACTACCTAACTAAAGCGAATACCTAAATAAAATAACATACAAAAAAATAAAAAAGTCGTTAAAAACTAAAATCTGCAACAAACACTAAGAAAAATTCATTCGATCCGGCTGGATTCGACCCATCACCCTCAGGCAATCCGTGGCAGGTACTCTGCCAATTAAGCCACGGAACAAACCAGCAGATCTTTTGTATGTTATTTTATTTAGGTTGGCGCTTTAGTTAGGTAGTCTCCAGAGCCCCTAGAAAGACCCGTAAGTTTAACTCACTTCTGTGCGTATTTCCGGCCTCTTCGAACTTTCGGCGGAATGCCTATCATTTACGTGTCAGTAAAAATATTAGAATTTAAGCTTATTTTATTGATATACCTACCGTTATTTACATATTATAAGTATTTCACATGTGTATGTAGTTGTTTGTGCACTACCTATTATTTCGGTTTTCTTATCTGTTTATTTATTTATTGTTGAGTTCTGTATTGTTGTCAGTGGCTCACTCACTCGGGCTTGCTGAAAATCAGCGCCACGAAATGGTTTAAAAAAAGCCTTTTGTGGCTAAAGCTGAGCAATTCCCGATTGCACCAGTCGCGACACGCATGACGGTGAATTAGGTACTACATTATCAATTGTTTTTATTTAATTTATTTCCAATTATTCTATTATTATTATTATTGTTATTGTTGTTATTGTTGTTATTGTTATATTGTTGTTATTGTTGTTATTGTTATTATTGTTGTTATTGTTATTATTATTATTATTCTTATCGTATTTATTTTAAACTCTCGCCTCTCCCAAGGCCTAAAAGATTAATTTTGAATTTTTAAATGGGAGAGGCGGTATTTCCCGGCAATGGCACAGTCGGCCGGGGTCAGGGACTCAGGTCCAAGAATCGGCCAACAATACGTGCCGTATCGAGCAGGACCGCCTTCTGCATTTGTGCTGGGAGCGACACGCCACAGAAATCCAACCGCCTCAAGCTCTTAGAAAGGCTGACTGGAATTAACCCATTTGCGGACAAAACAATTGGGATTATTTCAGTGGAGGCCACATCCCACATGTCGGTGATCTCGTGCGCCAGGTCGAGATACTTCCGGCGTTTCTCGGTTTCAGCTTTCACGAGACCCTCGTCATGCGGGATGGTGACGTCCACAAGAAATACCCTCGACTGCGATCGATCCAATATCACAATATCAGGCTTATTCGCAAGAATAGTCCTGTCCGTGATAATAGATCGATCCCAATAGATTTTGGTGCGGTCATCTTCGAGTATTGGCTCCGGTGAATACTTGTAATATGGCAACCTCTGTTGCACTAGTCCGTACTTGAGAGCGAGCTCTTGGTGTAATATTTTGGCTGCCTGGTTGTGTCTGTGCAAGTACTCAGTGTTAGCAAGAGCGGAACAACCGGAAACAATATGCCTAAGTGACTCTCCGGGACGGCCACATGCCCGACAAATGTCTACTGTGCCGTCCTTTAGGATATATTTCCGATAGTTCCTCGTCTTGATAACCTGATCCTGTATTGCACAGACAAAACCTTCGGTTTCCCCAAAGAGGTCCCCGAAACGCAGCCAATGTAGGGAGGCTTTACGATCCATAAAAGGCTCGTGGAGTACCTTGAAGAACCTCCCATGGAGCTCCTTCTCTTTCCATACGGACTCGCGGTCAGAGGTGCTAAGCACCACCGGGTCTCGCCATTCCTCTTTGGCCAACGATAAGGGAGTTAGCCCTTTATCACATGTGACAACCTCTCCACGAATTACGTCATCCGTCATCGTCAAAAAGTAGTTTCTGAGACTGCATATCTCGCGGTTGTGCATGGTTTTGACACTTAATAGGCCTCTACCTCCACACTTCCGCGGGACATACAATCTCATAACTGACGATCTCGGATGATGCATTCGGTGAGAGGTCATCGTCGTGCGGACTCGTCTATCCAGAGCGTCTAATTCCGTCTGAGTCCATTTGAGCACGCCAAATGTGTACATCAGAACAGGCATGACCCAGGAGTTATAAGCTCGGATCTTATTAACGCCTGACAAATAGCTGTTTAGCACATTTTTCAGGCGCCCACAAAAAACCTCGCACACACCCTGTTTCACGTCTGCTTCCTTCACTCCGATGGTCTGTGACATGCCCAAATACCGGTATGTTTCAGTCTCGGAGAGTACCCGCAGGTGATTGGTGCCAATATTAATGCCATCAGAATGCATGACACGTCCCCTCTCAACATGGACCACCGCGCACTTATCGATCCCAAGCTCCATCCTAACCGAACTGCTGAAATTATTATTAATAAATTATTATTAATAATAATTAATTATATAATAAAAATAAATATAATAAAAAATAATAATAAATTTCCTTATAAATAAAATAAAATATGCCAGTAACTTTTTTTCATCACTTTTTCTGATTACATAAACAGGCAACAAAATTCTATTTAACTTTCTACATATCGCGTAATGAGAGTGATACAAAAAACTATACTTTTCATTTTTAACGTCATCTTGGATTTGAGAGTACGAACTTTATAATGCAAATACTCCCGTGTATGTTGTTTGCTACAAGACGTACCTATGACGTTAAGCTGTATAAGTGGAACAGGGCATAGGAGACAGCGCGATACTGACTTTTTTGGTAATGACAGAGATCGCTGACTTGTGAAACAATTTAGTAGTAACTTCGTGAGGGATATCCTCATTTTTTGGATAGTGTCGCTTTGCATTAAGACTAATATAATACAGGATTACTGAACCAGATCTACGCAGATTAATGGATAAGTTATAGGGTAATTTATTATTTTATTTTCGAAGTTTCAAATTAAATTTCACGACGATATTGCATAATAGGATATGTTAATTTACATTAAGGATTATGACGAATAGTGATACTACACGAAATTCTCAAAAATACCTTTATTTAATTGTGATAG
>NW_020654914.1:0-13858 GCF_003589595.1 Hyposmocoma kahamanoa
TCAACCGCGAGTGTGCTGTGGCTGTTGAGAACAAACAGACTGCATACCGCGCTTGGATCAAGGGTCGAGCTTCAGACGATCCCAATACGAACTCACTTAAAACAGCCTACAATAATGCCACCAGGTCTTGCAAAAGAGCGTACATCAGAGCGGATGCTCAGCGCGTCACACGAGTTAGCCAAGAACTCCTGATGCATCCCACTGGTAGTAGTAGTTACTGGCGTCTGGCCAATGGCTCTGGCGTCGAACTTCTGCCAGCCCTCGCTGCCCCCGCTGAGATATTCTGACGGCAATCTAGCCCACAAGCCGCAAGATAAAGCCGACCTCTTGGCAAATCTGTTTGCGGCTAACTCCTGTCTCGACGACTGTAACGCACAGCCACCAACTCTACCTCACTGTGGCTACACGATATCTGATATTCGTATCAGACAATGCGATGTGCGTACGCAGCTACAGTCTCTCGACGTCCGGAAAGCTAGTGCTCCTGATGGTATCCCAGCGATTGTACTTGGGAACTGCGCAGCTGAGTTGACCCCCGTGCTAACGCGACTGTATCGTCTGTCACTCTCTTCAGGTCGTGTGCCGGACTCTTGGAGAGAGGCTAATGTGCAACCAGTTCCCAAAAAAGGCGACCGATCAGACCCGCACAATTACCGTCCCATAGCCATTACTTCCATAATATGCAAGGTTTTATAGCGGATCCTTAACAAACAACTGACCCAATACCTAGAAGATCACTCCATAATTAACGATCGGCAGTATGGGTTTCGTCCGAAACGATCAACGGGTGACCTTCTAGCGTACTTATCGCATATTTGGGGTGAGGCTATAGACAAACGTGGCGAGTCGTTGGCTGTTAGCCTCGATATAGCCAAAGCGTTCGATCGGGTCTGGCACAAAGCTCTTCTCTCCAAGCTCCCGGCGTACGGTTTGCCAGCCCAGTTATGCAGCTGGATTGCCGATTTCCTTCGTGAGCGGAGAATTCGCGTCGTTTCTGACGGCAGCATTTCGAGGTTCGTGAATGTGAACGCCGGCGTACCGCGGGGACCCGTCCTATCTCCCACGCTTTTCCTTCTGCATATCAATGATATGCTTCCACTTGGGAATATTCATTGTTATGCAGATGATAGCACTGTTCATGGGGGATATCACGGATTCCCCGCAGCTGGGCGCGCCGATACTGACAGAGAGCGAACTAATCTTGTCGGTGAGCTCAATAGGATATTGGACCTCATCTCTGCATGGGGATCTAGAAATCTTGTTGAATTCAACGCCAAGAAAACACAGGTTTGCGCGTTAACAACAAAATTGTCGCCGTTCCTTTCCATGCCTTCTCTGATGAGCACAGCACTTTCACCTCAGAGCAGTTTTACCTTGCTCGGTATGGAAATCTGCTGTGATTTGAATCCAAGAAGCTACATCGAATCTGTGATCAAAACAGCCACACGGAAACTCGGAGTCCTGAACAAGGTGCGACGTTTTTTCACACCGGACCAGTTACGCCTGCTGTACAAAACACAGGTCCAGTCTTGCGTTGAGTATTGTTCGCACTTGTGGGACGGCTCCGCCAAGTACCTACTCGATGCCTTGGATAAATTACAGCGTCGTGCTACTCGAATTATAGGCGACGAAGAGGTCTCATCACGCCTTGAATCTCTGCAACTGCGTAGAGATGTTGCATCACTTAGCGCCTTTTACCGCATGTACCATGGTGAGTGCTCTGAAGAGCTGTTCAACCTCATCCCCCCTTCCCCGTTCCTGCTCAGAAGCACGCGTGCTGGCCTTCGTAGTCACCGTTTCACTACCTGCCGCATTCCATCGCGTACTAAAAGGTTCGGTGGCTCCTTTCTCTGCCGCACGGTTGACAAATGGAACTCCCTTCCGGCACATGTCTTCCCTCCCTCTTATGATATGGGGTTCTTCAAACGAGGCGTGAAGAGGCATATTGTAGGCAGGCAGGGTGGAGGTGGCTAGTGCAGTGAGGGTTTCATCGCTGCACTAGGTTCCTTCGCGTTTGGATACAACTTTCCACTTAACATCAGGTGGAGTGGAGTTGCCTGTCATGTATAAAAAAAAAATCTGTCATAATGATGGATGGAGCCATAAAAATAAAAAGTGAAGTGAAGGTGTGCGGGTGTGCGGTTGGTGGATATAAGATGGAAAAAATAAGTTAGTGTAGGAAGGACGGACGAGTCCCTATATTGCCCAACACAGCAATGTACGTCACAGTAATATAATAATAATAATAATAATAACGCTCACACTCAACATAGCCCCGCACTAGGGAAACCCTGTGTCGCGGGTGCCATGGACACACACATAGACAAAAGTAATGCTCGACCCGAGAATGTCCACCCCAGGAATCCGCGACACAAGAATCCGATGCATACGGCCTCTGATTGGCTGCGTGATCTGTACTCCTATTGGTGGAATACACCACCCATTTCACGAAAAGAAATGGGTCGTGTTCACAATGAAGCTCAAATTGAGCTCAAATTAAACGTCAAACGTCAAAAATTATAACCTTTGCGATAATAAATGTTATCAAATTTTTCGATATTTTCAAACTTTTTAGTAAAAGAAATGTCCGACAACTTCAAGTGGAAATTGACTGTTTTGGTGCGTTGACTGTGGAAGGTAAATCCGTCATAAGAAGAGGCCAAGAATCGAAGAAACTTCCTGAATCAATGATTTTCTACACCAAACAATACTACAAGACCCTTTCGATTAGACTAGCTTTTGAGCAAACGAGAATATAATAATTTCATTTTCTCAGAACTTCAGAAGTGGAGAATGTAAGTTACTAAGTATACAAATAGTTTGTTATTCGTCATTGTCATCATCAGTCTATTACTGTGTAGTGTCCCACTGTTGATGCAATTGCCTCCCTCAGACATGGAAGCTTGGTCTTTAATACTTCGCGTAGACCCATTGCGGGTTGATGGATTTTACATGCCTTTAATATCCTCGTGATGTTTTCTGATACCATCAGAGTAATTCATTGTAAACTCCGATGTCTGTTGTAAAGGTTACCAGAAAATTCATTTTTATGTGCCTAGACCGAAGTAGAGATTTCTCTAATTAGAGTTGTAATACATTCATTATATACAACATAACTTTAGAATGAGAACTTAACTTGATATTGCAACTAAAGAATGAGTACTAATGTTTTTTGAAATGTTTCAGGTGTTTCTTCTGTCGCTGCGTCTAGATGACCACCAGAATTAACTGCATCATCTCAGCTTAATGTGGCTGTGCTAACCATCACCGCCTTTATATTGGTTTTTGTTAAGAGTGCACTAACTAGATGCTGCAGGCATACAATAATTGCCAAAGTCCGGAGAGTCAGGCCACAACACCTATATTCTACTAAGGTTGATATCTATCTTATTTTTGTGTTTACTAGGCAATCATGATTGCAGAATTGTTTAGTAGTCAAGTGAGAATAGTGTAATGAGAGTACCCACAAAATTTTTCAATCTCTTTAGAAATTGCGTAATATATTTAAACTATGATAATTTGGAACAAAATTATTTATGTCCCATTACTGGTACTATGCAATATTATATTTATATTGTGCCTGGTTATACAAAGGTAATGATGAATAATAAACAGCCAATTATATAAGAGACCTTTTATTTACATTTCACACGAGACCTTAGGTAGTAAAGCAATACCTCTGTTGAATTTGTTTCATTTAAAATATTTCTTCACAAATCCAAGAAAATAATGAATTAATGGCTAACTTGGCCAGGGATTACACTACATTATACTATGATAGGCATTAATAATAAATGAAGGCTTCATCCTGGAGATGTACTTAAGTGTGTAGTATAGCAGATATCAAATTATGTATAAGGTTTATTATTTTGCAGTTATAATTTAGAGTTTAAATAGTATGTAGGAATTCAAAGTGTACCCTCTAGACTTCCAAGTTTATTCTCTGTATGTCAAATCTATACCTGTTTTGTTTTTATTCCCTGTAAACCAAGCGCTGCAATAGATGTAGCTGAAATGATTTTAATTACATTACAGACATAATTGTTATGTAATTACTAGAGATATGCAATATTAATCAGTGTGTTAATAATTAATATTATGGTAATATCAAAATTTCATCACAACTTAATCATACCTATGTACAAGTAAAACAAGTGAGTGCATTGACTTTTTATTAGTAAGTCAATGAGTGTGTGGCTCTATTAAACTTTAAAAAAATTAAACATTTGAAAAAATATATAAACATTTGAAAAAATATGACAGTAGATAGTGATTATTAGCTTTGATGTCACAATGATTGTGATTCATCTGTTTTTACACTTGGTTTATTAAAAAGTATGGTATAGGATATAGTATGTTCCAGGTAATAAGGTAATGATCACACAACATAACAAGTTATTTATCTGTACTGTGCTGTAAGCAACATCATTATTGTAGATCAATAGTTTCTTAAATTAAACATAAAGGGAACAATTTAGTATGTATTTAGGTATAGCAGGCTGTGTTGACGAGAACATGTCTGGCAAAGGTGCGTGCAATAAAATATCAGTGATATACGACGTGGCCCGGTACTATATGGGAAATACCAGCTGCAGCGCCTGTTGGTGGTTGTTGCTCAGCTGTAAAAGATGAATGATATTATAAATCATTTTATATCAGGTGTCTACAAAAGTTTGAACTTGTTGCGCTTGGGAATTTTGCATGTGAATGAGTTATGTGTTTATGCTGTGGCAGAGAAAATGGTAGTTATTGCAGCTTAACACCTTGTGAAAGAGTTCGTCCAGGCCTTGCCACCTTCCCTATTTCTGCCGCCAAGCAGTAATGTCAGGACTATTTGTGTTCCGGTTTTGAAGGGTAAGGGTGATGGTGAAATTACAGGCACATGAGACTTGTCAACTTATGTCTCAGATTGACGGGCGCAGTGGCAGTGCCCATCAAATTTTTGCGATTTAAAGTTCTGAGTGGCAATACAACTGTTATGGACAGGCGTGTAGCTTACCATAAGGCATATTATAGAAAAAAAATTCATTTTGCCTTTTTTTTTGTTTCAAATGGCCATTCAGTTACTAAACCTTCTAAAGTTATTTATGTAAGAAATAGGTAGGTACTGATCTAACAAAATTAGGCTAGCTCTGTGTAGCCTGCTCAGTCACCAGGATATTGGTTGAGCATCAATGACAAAATGGTGATGTGGCGTTTCGAACTCGACCCCTTACGTGATTTTGGAAAAACAGTTTCTTTTATTTCCACTTCACCTCACCTCCTAACATTTTTAGGACGTGTTTCGCAAAATAAACAGTTAACTGAATTTATTGTGTAGGTATCGTACATAAGTAATATATCATGGGACATTTGACTAACCAAGTGTTCCCAGTGAACGTTTTGTTTTAATGAAGAATTATCTGAATATCTAACAATGTTGTGCCTTCCTCCTTTATCTGGGCTGAGGACCAGCACAAAGTGCGAAAGCACTATTGTGGCGGAGTTACACTCATACATCACGCAGTTGCTTCAATGCTTTCCGTTCGTTATCATTCTTTTATCCAGCAATTTGCATGCAAAAAGCAAAAGTAATAAAAAATAACCTAGAATTTTCAGCCACAGGGAAAGTTGAATAGGCACCAAGACACCAACTAAATATTTAAATACAAAGGGTTGGCCCTCAATAAATGCCCGGCAAAATGGGCATCGGTCGTCTTGATGGCGCTCCAACTGGCCAAGGCAGATGCCGCAAAGAGCGTGCCCGCAACGCAACAACACGTGACTGGGCACGTTCTCTCGACAAACGCCACACAAGACAGCGGGCGTGGGGGAGCGCGAGCGTGATCTTAAGCGCGCAACTTCCGGAGCAGCCACCAAATCTGGAACAGATTCCAGATCGAGTACCAGTCCCGCGTCGACTTCCACCTCCATTGCAACATCCAGCACGTCATCGACAACAATCCACACACCCACGTCCATCAAGCGACTGCAGGCAACTAGGTGTTGGCGAAGAGTAATGAGACCTCTCTCAAGAGCCCTCTCGTTACTCTGCAGTACACTCGACCTAAAATACGACCGGTCCCTGTTCAGGCGACGCATTATACCCTGCACGTGTGCCGATCTCCTGGACGCGCTCACCGCGAACGTCTCGCTGACGACATCTGAAAGGAATAGGATAGCATTAAAATATACAAGTGTTGTTATTAATGTACGTGCAGGGTTGTTACAATTTATGATTTTGTTATAAATAGCGTAGATTTGTTTGTCTAGATTACAAATTAAGATCAACCACCGTTAAAACCCTACGATAACTTTCCTGGGAGCACGGCACTGCCCCCGCGATATACCTCAAGGCAATTCAGTCTTCCGTATCTTTATCATGGATTAGACTAAACCAAGAAATTTATGTCATCGAAAGTGCTAAATGTATCACAATAGGACGGTGTTGTTGGAAACTCAAGCATATTAAATTTCTATTATTATTTGATTTCATTCTAATAAATGAGATGTTTCACTCGAATCAAGCGGTTGGACCTTGAGTAGAATGGACAGATTCTTTTTTAACTTAAAATTTTTATAATATGTAACTAAAAACGACTTAGTACAAAGGTAAGTGAAGATGATGTGTACTTACGTTTGATTTTGTCAGTATTTGCCATTTTGCAGACGAGACTATCTGGAGGCCCCTTTGCGGAACTACATTGTTCAACTTCTAAAAAAACTAAAGCATCACTAAATACATTAACTACAATAATTTATTACTATATAGGTACTTTTAAGATACTAAATTAGGTAGATATGTATACTAACCATGAATTACCAACAAAATACGAATAGCATGGAATCCATTACGAGGTACGTATGTATATTAAATACATATGTGAAATGAAATAAAATCAAAAAACCTTGAACTCGTCTGTCACAATAACGGCCGGACGTGGGTTGTCAGCCTCCTGCCAAATTCTTTGCAAGACCGCTTCGTAAAGCGGCCTCCTCCTGTTCTCCATGAGAACCATCACGGGGTGGTAGAAGTGGCCTTCTATAACCACGTGAATTGTGAGAATTTGGTAGGCGGGCAACCCCGCCGGCACGGTTAAAAATGTGCCGTCAACAATAAGAGCTTCGCTCTCGCGAAGCAACTCCCTGTATCCTGGCATCACCAGGATGACTGACGAGGCGCCGCCCGCGGAGACCGTAGCCAACAGCATGGTGCTGTGGCGCGGGTGCTCCGCGAGCGCCGCCCCGAAGCCAGCCAGGCTCTGCTGCCGCAGTGCCTAGCTGCAGACTCCTCCGCCAGAGCCGCATCGAAGACACCACGGTCTCGTACAAGAGGTGCGGTGCGCCATCTGGATGTCTGTACATACAAAGTCAAATTAGATTATGCGGCGGAAGCATTGACCCTACCAAGACGGAAGGTAGGTATAAATCAATGCATCAACGAAAGGCTGACTGATGGAATCCAATCTTTTTTTTTATAATCAAGTGACAGGATGGAGAAGTCGTGCGCCTTATTTGTGAGACATAAGTTGACAAGTCTCATGTGCCTGTAATTTCACTAGCACCCTTACCCTTCAAAACCTGAACACAGTAATGCTGACATTACTGCTTGGCGGCAGAAATAGGTAAGGTGGCAGTACTACCCTGGACGAATTCTTTCACAAGGAGCTCTACTGCTACTAAAACAATTAGTTAACAAAGAGCGTCCTGGATTTTTGAACTTTATATACATCACGAAAACGTATGAATAAACTGATGTAGGTACAAATACATTTATGATTTTTTTAAATAGAAGCTTTCATACCTTGTTACTTCCTCTCGGTATAAAGTATTCAAGGGAGTGCTCTCGGAAGCAGCTCTCCTTTTGAGAGCCTGGAACATATTGTTCCTGTAGAAATAAAACGTATTATTTTATTAAACAGTATCAAAAAAGTGACAATGGTGTTCTACAACAATCTTACTTACTTATATTGTTTTCTAAAATCTTACTTCTATATTCTATACTGACTACTTCGTACTACTACTACTAATACTATTTACATAGTTTTCTAAAAGTACAAGAGGTAACACATGTACTTCTCTATTATACATACAACAATAATAGTTAATCACATTCATATTATTTCAAATTGTGTGAGTAAAATAAGAATGAGTCAAAGAATAGTATCTAAGTAAGTGTTCTTTGCAAAAGTCTCCAAAGGTAAAGTAAAGTAGTTACTGGGCACAAGGCAAGAACTTTATTTATTTTATTATACAAGTAGCTCCAAGGAAGCAAAAAAGGAAGAAAGGAAGAAAGCAAGAAAGGTTGATACAATATTCAGAAAAATGAATTACCACCACTTATTAGTACCACTGCGCATCACCTTTGAAGCTCTCGATCTGCATCTCTGCGACCTCGAACTCTGAAACACAAGTTTAAAATTTTTAGAAAGCTCTAACTGTATTCCAAATCGCGCGCGATTCGCAACTGACGAAAATTTTAAAAAACTTAACTTTATCCTTAAATGTCCAGGTAGTTTGTGATTCTCAATTGAAGATAAGAGACATAGTGGCACACTGGAGGGGCAGTACACATGATGCAAGGATTTTCAGGGAAAGTCGAATTCGGCAACAATTTGAAAATGGGGAATTTAGTGCCCGTTTACTAGGAGATTCAGGCTATGGTTTAACAAATTATTTGTTTGCACCAATCCAGAATCCCCGTGGTGTGAAGGAAGAGTCTTACAACAGAGCACACATATTGACAAGAAACCCAATTGAAAGGTGTTTTGGAGTATGGAAACAGAGGTTTCGTTGTCTATTGCATGGATTTAGTGTAACACTAAAAAATGTAAAATTGTACATTGTAGCACTTGCTATACTCCACAATATTGCCATCGATATGAAAGAAGACATTGATTTTCTTGAACCTCACTTGTCTGAAAATGATGATAATCAACAAATGCCAAGGAGAGATAATGATAGCCGATCTGGCCAAGAAACAAGAAGATTGTTCATTGAAACACACTTTTAGCTGTAGCATTGTATTATTTTAATTTAGATTTTAACAACAAAATTTCCAATTTTAATTTTTCAACTTGAAGGTCATGCTCTTCTTTAATAAAACTCTGAGCTTCTAACATATTTTTCATTTTTAGCTCATGTTCCTCCCTTATGCAATTGACAAGAACCATATGGCGCTCTCTTGTGAAGTCCCGTTCCTGAAATAAATAGTTTGTTATTAAATACAAATCACCATGCCATTAATTCTTTTACCTAAATTAAATGTTGCAATTTTATTTTACCTCACGTTTTGCAGTCTGTTCATTATGCTTCATTTCATTAAATGGTAGTTTCCGTTTTGTTCCACAAGGTTTAAATAAATTAATCTTCTTCACAGGTTGTGGTGTGATATTCTGATACAAAAAACCAGACATATAAATAAATAAATAAGCCATTTTTAAATATTGTATGAATGTATAGAGGTCTGCATAATACAGACATTTATTAATAAATTTAAATTATCAAACCTCTTCCACATTCTCTTTCTTATCTAATGGAGTGAGAACATACTCTTGTGTTGACATGACACATTCCACCTCTTGATTCTAAAATAAAATAGAAAAATGTGTATTAAAGTTATACTTATATCATAGACTCATAAAGATATAATTTTGTAACTGTCTCACAATTATACTGTCTACATTAAATAAAATTCATGCAATGCACAATAATAAAAAAATTATAAGATCCTCACCGCTATGCTGTCACTGTCGAAGATATTTGAATCTGTTTCAAATTCCTGTGGAATCATACTTAAGATGTCTATTGTTTCCGGATCTGGGCTAGGAGGCTTTGGTCCTCCACCAGTACATTTGATAGATGTCTTTACCTGGGACATATTTTTTTAGCATCTAATTTCATTGTACGCCATTGTTGTTTTATTTCAGCTAAATCTCTCTCCCGGCTATTTAATTCATTACATCTGAAAAACATTTTGTCTCAATTACGGTTAGAAGAATACAAGAAACATTAAACAAAAGGCGTGAAACGTGGTATTTTACAAACCTTTTTGTTACTGTGTGCCAAGCAATGGTCTTACTTTTATTGGTATTAGTGTCAGTGTTTTTGTTCTCTAACACGGATATAAACTCCTGTATGCAACTTTTTAATAAATTCTGAAAGATAATATACAAAAGTTCGATTACAAATTGTGACCGAGTGGGAAATCTTTTGTAGGTATAGTAAAATTCCTTCTCACCTTTTCTAAGGTATCCCAATTTGCAGATCGTTTTCTTTTCGCCTTGAGCTGGTCAATGTTTCCACTATTACAAGCCATTATTTCACAGTAACAATTTCCTAATACAGTGTAATAAACGCAATTTACTTCGAATTTGACGTTTAGCAATGTATGAAAGGTACGTTCATGAAGTTTTTGACAATTTTTACGATAACCTTTGCCAAAAGAACTTTTTTATTGTAAAAGAAATACAAAACTACTTTAGACACATTTCAAGACAAGAAATGTCAATTATTATGCTAACAATTTATGTTATTTATTACAAAAACAACGTTATTACGCTGTTTAAAAATTTGCCAAAATGTCTATCAGGTTTTCCAACCTAGTATCAAAACGCTCGCTAAAAATGTTGCCAGTGGTTATTGTTTTAACTAATTTATAACTACGCAATGCTTGCACACCTTTTATTAGTAAAGGGAGTGTGTAACTCTTATCTGCAGTTTATACAATGTACAACTATACAGTTGTTAAGCAGTTGTTTTAAATATTTTTATTAGTAAGGCTTTAAGTGTCAAGCTTGTGCTCTTGACCCTGTACTTAACTACAGGATAACGACAGCATCCGCGAGATGGAGGCGGGTAGCTTTTGGATAGGGAAGGGCGAGCGAGTGCGCGAGCAGTTTCGCGACAAATACGAGTCACCTATGGCTTTCGGCACGCTTGTCAACTGACTCCAAGGTAGCCAGTTGGTATTTAGCAGAACTATCCCATAGATAGCAGTAACACTCCATACACGACCGGCTTTGTGCTTGGTACCTCTTTTTTTTAGGCAATTGTGCCGGTGTGAAGTAGCACCTCACCTTGGAAAGGATGTCAAGCTTCCTGGCTGCATTTTTGGCCATTTATTCTATGTATCTGCCGAAGTTCAAACTGGAGAACAGGATCATTCCAAGTAGCTGACGACGGTCTGCTATTAGTTTGGATTTATCACAAATAGTCCAAGTCAGGTCAAAGGGACTCCGTTTTGTGAAGAATAGACACACTTGCATTTTGGTAGCGTCAAACTTGATAGTTCGGCATTGCAGTTCCCAATCGGAGACATCCGTGTCAAATCCAACCGACTAATCATAGACTCTCGACAAGAATGGATTTCTTCTCCACTAATCCTTGCATTGAACTAATTGAGAAGTGACTATTTATACAACTGTGCCGTCATGTTATAGAATGATATGCAATGGAGAATGGAATGGGACGGGAAGGGACTGAACCACAGGCCACATACACTTCTTCCGTGGACGGAACGAAAGGGAACGGAATGTCGTTTATTTGCTTTACATAGGGTGGTTACATTATAAATGTTGATAAGAGTCATCACAACTTTAATTGTTCGAGAGGTAGGAGTAAAATCTAATAGCGTCAGCCACTATCTGTTGCAGGTTGAAACCAAAGAGAATTATTATTGGTTGAAACTATTTTTTCCCATCCTCTAAAGTTGAAACTGGCAATGTTTAGTGTATCACATCAACTGCTATAATTATTATGTTTGTCAATTTTCAGTTGTTCAAGGTCGTTCGGTGGAATCAGTACTTTCGTAATATTAAAATACTCCAGGATTCAGACGCATAATGCCATAACGCAGAGTGCCAGTATTTCTCGGTTTATGTACTAAAAGATATGCCTCTATAATATAATATTTTGTTTCTGACTTCTAGAAAGAATGACTATGTCTGACTTATTTGCTTAGAGAATGGAAAAAAAATAAAAGAAAGGAGCTGCCCTAACTACAGAATGAACGTGGGTATCAAAACAAAAATTGAACGCTACAAATGGCGGATTTCTATAGCGTTGTACTATAATCTATCGATAAGTCATTGTCGACATGCAAACATGCATGACTTGAATGTTGAAATAGTTTTTTTTTTGTTTCTTTAGTTTACTGTGATTAAAACGTATGAAAAAATCTGCAACGAGTGGATACTTTTGTTTTCAGGAACTGAGAATGCCTAGTAAATGAGTCTTGTTGAATCTAAATTAAATATAACATTATTTACCAATAAACCTAACGATGGAATTGCATTATCATGTAATCTAGTTACATTTAAAGTGCTGGTAAAATTTGACTCTTCAAAATGAAATTAATAATTATATAATAATATTCATATTCGGCAAACCTATGATTTCCAACCCTTCTTTTTTCATTTGTTGGTAAACTTGAAATAATAAAAATAATAATAATAAAAACCTCGTAGTGAATTGTTTTCATAACAGAATATGGATAATAAGTACGTTTACAAGAACAACACTATCACAAAAGAATCCTAAACAACAATCATTAAAATATACAAACAAGTAAGTAATCAGAAGTAATCAAAGCAAAATTTGGCAAGATTTATGAATAAACTACTTAAATAAGTATAATTACATGAGATCTTTGGGCTACTGTGTGATTTATAGACAGAAAAATAACCATGTCTGTGCAATGTTATTCGGTTGATTTTCGCTTTGGCTAATGTCACGTCCCTTAATGCTGTAGCGACGCATTTTTATTAATACTTAATTGTTCTCACTTTCAAAATTTTCGTCCATTTTATAAAATAAAATTTCCAAATGTTTTTACGCAAAACACTTGAAAAACATTTGTTTTGATATTTGATGTACTTCCCTTTGACAACCGTATCATGTACCTACCTCATGTAATGCGAAATGAAAACGGTAGGCATTTAAGATGACGTTAAGTATTTTCGATTCCCGTATTTGGCACAGACCAATGTAATGCTATCTCTTTTAGCTTACGACGACACGCAGTAGTTAAACAAAGACAATAACATGTTTATGTTTTCATTCCAAAGTTCCATAGTCTAAGCTTTGTAAGGCGAATCTGTCACTCCCAACATGTCTGAGTTATTCGTATCCATAATATTTAAAAGCTTATTTGTCCCAGTTTTCAGGGAGCCAGTATTAAGATTAGTAACACTAAAATTCCTAAACTTTTTTTTCTTGGCTTTTCGTGGTTAGCGTTTCAGGCACTAACAAATTTTGTGATTGTGCCTTGTTTAATATTTTATTTATTAAAAGAAATTAAATGTTTGGTTGCATATAAATAAGTTAGACACCCAATAAAATTATAACAGTAATTTAAATTACACAAACATAGGAATGCTAATTATGTTCTTAAATTGATTTGTATTGGAGTCGAGATAAGATAAATGTTTAAATAGTGTATTCAAAATAATTATTTAAAAAAACTTTATTTAATGTAATAATAATTATTAAAATATTATACATATATGTACTATATATACATAAAGTTACAAGTTTAGACTCACTGATAGAAATAGAGCGCATACTTCCCAATATTGTGGAAAAAAGATATTTAGATCGTTGTACACAGTGCACGTTCCAAAGAATCAAATATGAGAGGACCTAAATGTGGAAAATATAAAAGAGTGATCAATGGCCTGCAAAAACTATAATAATATATGTTACATTTTTAACAATTGTGAGATCTTGTACTTTTAATAGAGCCTCTGTATACTACCTATGTACGGTGGCGTGCGGACGCTTCGGGTTTCACCCTCAGCTGGACCTCGGCCTATGGCCTCGGCATTTATGATTTTAATGGCGGTCATTTGAAAAATGGCAAAAAGTTAATTTTGACCGC
>NW_020654915.1:0-13086 GCF_003589595.1 Hyposmocoma kahamanoa
GAAAAGCACGATGTTATACCTCTATTGACTCGAGCCCAAAGCTTTGTATTATGCTTTGAGCTCTGGAGGGTATTCAGTTCCCTTCTGCGAGCTGTATCAAATAATCGATTTTCATAACCTTCTATTACCTAACCTTCTATTCTGGTGACCCGTAATTCAGGTTTTTCTATACCTATCTCGGGCACCAGTCTCTCACAAAACAGTCTAACCAATTTTTAGTCTTGTATTTAACCTTAAGTTCCTTACTCTTAAGCCTGTTTTGTGATCGAGAAATAAATAAATAAACTTCATTCATTATTACCAGACTAGAAGTGTAATATATGCGTTATTATGGAAGTCGGAGTTGTGAATAAGAAATATATTTCGGAACTGCTTCCATTTAAGGCTTTTAAGGAATTTCTCATTTTCTTTCAACTTTTGTTTACAAAAATGAGAGATTTTGTTAATTAAGAGTTTGTCCATCGCTTTTCGTTTTCTTCAAATTTGTTAAAACTATAGCTGAGCTTGAGAATAGCATAGGCTTGCTGTAATGTTTGTTTACAAACAGCGTTTTTCCGAACACTGTTCACACGGATGCAATGGAATCTGAATACTTATAGCGAGTGAAAATTGCTCATTGTTTACGTTTTATGTTTAAACATAATATACGACGTGTTTTGCTTTTATTATTTATTATAATGTTGCATGATTATACGGTCTTTTTATTTTCATTGCCAGATATTTCATGATAACAACAGGTAATATCCTGACGGGTTTTGTTATTAAATAGTATATCATATTTTGTATCAGAATATCTTTTTCCTTTTGGTATAAACAACAGACGAAGAAAATGTATTAATAATAAAATATAGCTGTTAAGTACATTTGACGTGTTGTTAGTGTTAGTAAGTTATTTATGTAGCTATTAGTTAGTGAATTCGTTGTCTAATTAACTCATTACCGACTGGTGAACTAGTTCAAATGCCGGTGGTTTTTCCGCTTCTGTGTTCTGGATTGAAGAAGAGGAAGAGAAAGCGTAATCGCAGCTGGATCATGGTCCGTAAAGCGCAGGCCACACCGCGAACGTAGCTAAGCTAACTTAGCTTAGGTCACGCAGCCGGGGCATCTACTCATATTTCGGTTCACACCGCGAACTTAGCTAACCGAGCTAACTAACCCAACGATCCCGCTATAGCTATGTAAAATATGTCGCCCTTCTACCGCTCTTCGCCCCGCACGTATCCATAGTGTAGCACGTCACTACTTACTATGTATTTTCTTAGCTAACCTTTGCATGCAATCACGTGAGCTTAGCTAAGTTAGCTAGGCTTCGTTCGCGGTGTGGCGTGCGCTTAAGGGGGATCGTCACGGTTTTATGTAATCTCATAGCCACTAAAGCGAAATAATAGATTTTTACAATTTTTGCGAAATTGGCAGCCAAAAGTTATACCTTTATTGTATCCGCGATAGTAGGAATTCATGATACATTAAAATTCTTATAACTTTTCACTTACAACTTTCAGTTAGATAAAAATATATATTTTCCGCTCGAAACTTAGTTATGGTATGGTCTAGTGTCCTCTTTACCCATAGTATGAATACTGAAAGTCTGGAGTTCGAACCTCTGGCCATCTAATTCTTTATATTTTGGTTTTATTTATGTTAGTAGTCAGCATTTTTCTGTATTATTATTTGAAAATATAATGTAAACAGTCATTTAGCTTTAAATAAACGTATGCAACTTCAATGGCTTTGGTTGATTCCGCACAACAGTGAAAGTGTTGAATTAATCACTTTGGAAAAAATATATAGTAAAATTGATTATATACACTGAATAGTATATGGTGTGAAAACAAGATTTCTAAAAATTTTCACGGTGGAAAAAAAAACACAAACTTGCCTCGATATTTTACCAGAAAACTGCTGTATTCAAATATTGTTACTGAGTTAGTTTTTCTTTAGTTATCGTTACGTACCGGCCACTGAACCGGTCAATTGTAATTACTGTTTGTTTTTTTATTACTCTGGCGACGACGTCCCGAATAAACGTGCAAGTTTTTACAAATTTTTTTATGAGGCTTTATTGCTCTTTGCTCATTGGCGCCACACACAGCCAGAGTAAATCTGACCTGGGGGTCGATTCACAACTCTGTTGTCGACCGATTTATTTTTAACCGACTTCAAAAAAAGGAAGAGGTTCTCAATTCGACTGTAATTTTTTAATTTTTTTTGTATGTATGTTACGCGAAAACTCCCGGCATTTGTGAACCGATTTTGATGATTCGTTTTGTTGTACAAGAAGATACCTCCATAGTGGTCCCTTTTAACTTTGTAAAAAATCATCCACCTCTATGGGTGGCTGTACACGCATGAAAATTCATTTTTATAAATAGCACCTAAATTTTATTATAAGGAGCAATTATTTTGATGGTTATATTTGCTATTCTCCAATTCAAGGCGTTTTTCCGGGTGCACGAATCTTTCACTTGCGTTTTTCGCTTACTTACGTGACCCGTTTCGCGCATAGGCAAAGATCTGTCTTGTGCGCGCAGGTAGGAATGTTCACGAGTCGCTTGCTTTGCGTTGCGTGTGTTTGATATCTAGCATGGTTGATATTTTCACGCAAGCATTAGGGGCTTCCCACTGACCTTTGCAATTGGATCTCGGATTTCTTGAGTGAACGTTCGAATTCGAGTGGTCTTAGGAAGCTACTCTTCCGAACATATGGCGATAGATGCTACATATTTTTTCCAAAGTGTCAACCAAAGCCATTTGAAGTTGCACAGACCAATAAATAGTAACGGTAATAAACAAAAATGTACAATTAATGAAATTCCTACAATTTACGGTAAAAAAGTTTACCGAACGGTGAAAACGTATTGTACCAGATTTCATAATCCTTTATATATAAAACCTTTGTATTCTCGACCCAATAATTAGATCATCAAGAACAAGTCACGTAGCAATCTTGAATACAAGTGTTTCTATTAATTACCACTTAAGCGCAGGAACTTCGGATATACCCGACACAGAAGCCTTCAAATATAATACTCGTCATGATGATGCTAACTTTATTACGCTTACTTGCTTGTATTAATAACGTGATACGTGATTTTAACTACAGTTATATCTCAAACAGTTAGGTGGAAATTATTATCAGTGATTTCCTGTACCACGCGAAAAGTATAGACTATATAAAATCGTTCTTGCGTGCTCTATGCAAACGATGTTTGGATATTAAAATAAGCAAATTCTATACCATTTGGGCCCCGAATCTACTAATTTTAAATTATCGCAGTTGTGTATAGATAGAGTGTCAATGGTAGGGGTCGGTATCATAATGAAAGGAATTTTGTGCGTATATTCAGCTAAATGTTAAGAGTGAAAAGCGCCAGAAAGCGTCTGTACAAATCTTTATATTCGTGTAATAGCCAGGGTTTCAATGGCGGCACCATTACATCCGGGTTTATGCCTTCATTTTTAGTCGAAAAACTATTGCAGCAAATTTTTGATAATTCTTTAGCTCCGACTGTTGTATTATGGTTTGTATTATAACTTGGTAAAGAATCAAAAATAAGATTTTAGTAAATGGAATTTGGAACAGCTCCGACTGTTGTGGCGGTCGAGCTGGGAGTGACCGTGGTACGAAAACAAAATGAGAAAGTGAAGGAAGATGGAAGAATTCAAATTTAAAATTTAAATACATGTAAAATAAAAAATGACAGGATACAAGGGGAGAGAGGCGATACAAAGAGGTAAGATGACGATGTAAGGAGGTCACACCGTCACAAGAATAGTGACTTGAGTAGAGCCAGTCATCGAATTACTTTTCAAATGCCATTGCAAAATTTTTGTATTCCGCAATTCAATGGCAAGTCGGTTCCACGTCGATGGTATAGTCGATCAATATTATGTATACATATTATTCAGTAACCGTATTGCTTGTGAAAAAGTTGTTTCGGGTAAGTACGTTTACCTATTTCTGCTGCCAAGCAGGAATGTGAGCATTATTGCTTTTCGGTTTTGTAGGGTAAGGGAGATGGTGAAGTTACAGATGGAACGTGTCAACTTATGCCTTAGAGTGACATATGCTGTAGCTCGTAAAAGTGGTCAATTTTAAGAAGCCATTTCAAGAAGTGTTCTTTTGTAGAAGTAGCATTTAAAGAAATGGCAATTTCAAGAATTTATCATTTGTAGAAGTGGCTATATGAAGATGTTGTCATTTCTCATTGTGGTCCGAACCGCCGAAAGGACTATACAGTTTCAAACCTTCGCATTTTCCTTTCTTTTTTTCTGATCTTAATGAAAAAAAATATTTTAGCATAATAACAAATATTATCATAATTGTAATATAATCTCAGTAGAGTCTGATTACAATAACAGAAAGTTAGCAGACTTGGTGCTCTGGGTGACTCAAGATTTACCACTGCTTGGGAAATGAAGTCTTCTTAATTAATTAATTTATTTATTTATTTATTTATTTATTCTGATTTGGGTATTCTGAGTAGTGTCGCGGAGTGAAGTCCGTTGTTCTGGTGCCCATTGCAGAGGGAGTTCATTAATTTGACACTACGTAATTGGTGTGAGTGTCTGGCACATTATTATTTATTCAATAGATCTCTCTCTCTCTCACATCTGAGCGTTGTCCCGGTTGCGTCCTCAGCAGGGTTGCTGCGGAGCCCGGGGTCCGCTTTCCTACTTTTTCTCCTCCACTTTGCACGGTCTTCGGCATCCTTAGTGGTGAGACCATTGGCACGCATATCACCCTTGGCGACGTCAAGCCAGCACTTCTTGGGTCTGCCCCTTCTACCGGGGCCCGGCGGAGGTGGCATAGCCAGACATTTGTTTCCCACGTAGCATGCCGGTTTCCGTAAGATGTGGCCGTACCAACGTAGGCGGCTTTCTTGCAGTTTATCTGCAATGTCACGGACATAAAGGCTGCCGCGGATGCGGGAGTTTCTGACACGGTCTTTCCGTGAAACTCCACACATCCAACGCAGCATCTTCATCTCCGTGACACGCAGCTCCTGCTTATGACGCTCAAGTACGGGCCACGTTTCACTGCCATAGAAAAGGACCGGTCTAATGATGGATTTATAGACCTGTCCTTTCAGCCTAACCGGCATCTTGGGGTCACAAATTACACCAGTCACCTCACGCCACTTTGCCCAAGCGGCTGCGATTCGGGCTCTGACGTCGCAGTCGATGTCTCCGGACGCGCTAAGTACAGATCCCAAGTATTTAAACTGGCCCGTAGGCTCGACCGCGTCTTCGCCTATGCGTACGGGTAGGGGATCTGTAGCGTTGCAGACCATGTACTCAGTCTTCGCCACATTTAGTCTCAGACCGCCGTTCTCAAGCGACTCCTTCCACACATTCACTCGTTGTACCAGTCTCCCTCTATCCGCATCCGCCAGCGCGATATCGTCAGCGTACATAAGCATCCACGGGGGTTGCTCATGCGTGTCTCGGATAGAGCTTGAGACCTCGTCTAATATCACGCTGAACAGATAGGGACTGAGTACTGAGCCCTGGTGAACTCCGACTGTGACAGGGAAGGGTTTAGTGTCACCAACAGCAGTCCTAACCATGGAATCGGAATCGCGGTACATGTCTCGGATGATGTCAATATAAGCTTCTGGTACCCCTTTGGATCTCAGTGCCTGCCAGATCATTACACGGGGGATACAGTCGAAGGCCTTCTGCATGTCAAGAAACATGAAATGCAGAGGCGTATTCTTCAATCTGTACTTCTCCATGATGACCCTTAGGGCAAAAACAGGATCCATGGTCCCAAGACCAGGCCGAAACCCATATTGACCCTCCGAGACAGCACTCTCCTGTCGGATCCGAGAGTCTATTATACGCTCGAAGAGCTTCATGGTGTGGGACATGACCTTTATGCCCCGATAATCGCCACACTCCTGCACCGATCCCTTCCCTTTGAAGACTGGAGTGATAATACTCAGTCTCCATTGGTTAGGGATTTTACCGGTGAGGAGCACGCGATTAAAGAGGCCGGTAAGGATGCCCACACCACGGGGACCCATTGCCTTCCAGGCCTCGATGGGAACCCCATCGGCTCCGACAGCTTTCCGATTCTTCATGCGACGAAGAGCTAAGTGGACTTCCTCAGGCGTTACCGGTCGCACTAGTCCCTGATTCGGAGGGAGGACCGGTGGCTGCACCTCTCTGTGCTGCTGATTCAGCAGCTCGTGGAAATATGAGCGCCATCTCTCCTTCACCGCGTCGACCTCGCATATAAGGTTGCCATGAGGGTCTTTAATGCAGCGACACTTGGACATATCTTGTGCCGCTAAGACCCTCGAACGTGCCAGCTTAAAGATAAGCTTCTGCCCCTCAGACGATTCCAACTTGTCATACAACGGCTGCAAGTGGTCCCGTCTGGCTCTGGCTACAGCTTTCTTAGCGGCACGTTTGGCATCCCTATATGCGTCGCGGTCTTCAGAAGATTCGGACGCTTGCCACGTTTTCAAGAGGGCTTTCTTCACCCTCACCTCCCTCTGGACTGTGTCGTTCCACCACCAAGTTTCTTTGTCACATTTGCGACCACCCTTGGACAAGCCCAGCACCGCTTTCGCCGCCTCAGATATGGCAGCCTGAATGTTGTCCCTGTAGTTCTGGACTAGATCACCTTCAGTGTCGGCGCATTTATCGCCGATCGCTGAGATGAACTCCTGGGTCGTGGTACTATCAAGCCGCTACCATTTGATTTGGCGTCGGCAGCGCTCAGCGGGCTTGTCGGCCGGCTTTACGCAGAGATCCATGACAAGAAGACGGTGTTGCGCAGTGAGACTCTCACCTGGTATGACCTTGCAGATTGGTCACTTTGCTGATATGATGTCTCCTGGTGAGTAGGAAATCGATTTGGGTGGCGTGTCCGCCGCTCCTGTGGGTGATTAAATGCTCGGGGTTTTTTTTTTAAAGAACGTGTTCACGATGGCGAGATCGGCCGACGCACACGTTGTGAGGATGTCTCCTCCCTCCGCGTTGCGACTGCCGTACCCGTAGCCACCGTGGATCCGCTCGAACCCTTCGCACGCCTCACCCACATGACCGTTCAGGTCGCCACCCAAGACGACTGCCTGCGACAAAGGAATGGCACTCAGCACTTCCCCGAGTTGATCCCAGAACCTCGCCCTGTCCGTGTCGCTGCAACCAACCTGAGGTGCGTAGGCGCTTATCAAGTGGGTCACGACCCCTTCGATAAGCACCCTCACTACCATATGCCGGTCGCTAAAGCGTTTCACTTCCAGGACGTGATCGTGAAACTCCTCGGAGAGCACCACGGCCACCCCGTTCACGCCCCCAGGAGCACCGGTGTAGATCAGCTTGTAGCCATTCCCAATGAGCCGAGATCTGCTGCCTTTCCACCGAGTCTCCTGCAGGAACGCCACGGCGACCCTCCGCCTGGAAAGCACGTCTGCTAGCTCCCTCGCGCGTCCAGTCAGCGTGCCAATGTTCCACGTGGCAAAGCGGAGCTTCCTGTGATGGGTAGGGGCTCGCCTCTTTAACCGTGCCCACCCTTGACACGGTAGCCCTAGTCCACTTGCCACAGAAGTCGGGCGAGGCTCCTGCGCGCCGTTTTGCGGCGGCGCCCTATCCCTATGCCATATCCTTCTGTTGACTTCCATAAGTTGATGTGGCGGTGTTGGTTTTTACGGGAGCGACTGCCGTCTGACCTCCCAACCCCCGAAAGGGAAAACCCCTCGCTAGAGCCTCGTCCGTCTATCAGCAGGCGCACCACTTGCAGATGAGGTTAGCTTGGGCTCCAAGATGTAGGTGAAGCCCCCAAAACGCCCAATATATATTGTATTATTTATTCAATAGATATGATTTCCAAATTAGACAGGCTCAATTACCGTTATTTTCTATTAACAGAATTCTTCAAATATATACTAATGTACTAAATATTATTTGAGATACTAAAACATTTTTTAATTTGGTTTTGAGAAACTATATGCCTGGAGAAATTAATGAATTCCTTTTAACTAAAGTCGAGTATATACTTTGAACTTAACCTTACTATCCTCGGAATGGAGACCTTTCTGTCACAAATAAGGTTCAATATTAAACACGTCAGTCAGTAAGCATTTTGTTACACAATTAACCTTGTACGTTGAAAGAAAATAAATAATATCGCATCATCTGTTTTTGCCAATTTTATTTAGAATCCGTTTTACTAATTAATTTTTTGTGAAGAATTCATTGGGATATGCGAGAACAAAATATATATATGCATGCACGTATGTAAAAATGAATATTTGTATGTTGTACTGTATTACATGCTTCTGATTGCAATAAAACTTTCGTGAGTTGTTGTGCCACGTCCACAAAATTGGCTATTTGATCTCCATCTCACCTGACGGAAAGAGTTAATGAGTTCCACGGTAAAGCATGCACACCTAAATAATGATTATTTACTATCGCCTATACCTATATATCTATATATGAAAAAGCCTGAATTATGACATTCAGGGACAACACGTCTGTAGCGATGGAATTCCACGTAAATGCCGTCCACCATCCGATCGCTCCAGTCTTCTTATCTTATCGATGACATACACTATATTGCTTGACATCAAGGTAAACGGATTTGCCAATTGGCGTAAGGTACTCGCGGTATGTTGCTCTGAGTGCGCCATAAGTACACGAAAAGAATGGTACGTTATGCGGGGAGGCTCTCATGATATTATGTGGCACCATATGGCAGCATGTTTAGCAATGCGAATCTTATATACACAGGTTTTTTTTTTTAATGGGACAGTATGACGAAATCTGAAAACAAAGACGATACAAATAAACTGTCTAGTTTTTATAATTCCGTTTGTTTTATAATTAGATGTTTTGTTGTTTTTCACCTCATTGTTAGAAATATTGTCTTTATTACAATAAATACAGAATATTTTTGAAAAATAGGGAGACGTACACACAGGTGAGTTGTTGGTGCGCTGTAGGTACTATTTCGGCTTTCTAATTTGTGATTTCATAGCAAACGAGAGTCGATATTTAAAAGTGATATAAGACCCATTTACCTGAGGAGTATCCAGGGATGAATGGCCCTTATTTCGTCTCTGTTTCTGGTTATATACTCGATAGTAAATAACTTTAGACCGCTGTATGGCGTATCCGGGGTGTGACCGAAGCATGTTCGAGTCTTGTCAGATCGACGGCATTTTTCTTTGTTGTATCAATAATTGTTTTTACTCTTTTTATTTTTCTTATAAAGTCGTTGTTTTTGTAATACAAGTTTATTGGGTAGGGTCGTGGCTATATTAGTATATTATGTAATTGTATTTATATGAAATTTGTAATGTTGAGATAAATATACCAAACTGAACTATGGTTGGTTCTGTTCGCCGATTCGTAAATTGTTCTATAATTATTATGTTCTTCAAATCTTTCATGTTAAACTTAATTTCTTCATATACGTAAACAGTTATTTATTCATTATTACTAGTTAGTTAAGGTAAGGTCCAATCATTTATTTGAAATTATTTTTTTCATACACTTACGATATTTGCTGCAACAATTGATTTGTCGGGTTCAATCGTATTATATTTTTAGCGCTTGTGTAGAACAAGGTCGCGTTTGAAAACATTCAAGCGAAAATTTTTGTTCACAAAAACATTTCTACACAAAAATTACACCCAATCACTGCGCCAGTGCAGGGACTGCTGCTAGAATGAATATCTCTCAAATTGTAAGTAAAATAAATAATGTGCAAAAGTTTCATACGTTTATTTAAAGCAAAATGACTGTTTACATTATATGATTATCACTAATATCAGGTTTCTTACCACGGTATGAATTTTTTATTTTCCCGATATTTCGGAACGGTTCCACGCTCCATGGTCACGAATTGACTGGCCGTCAACCCATCAATCATTTAGTGAATAACCACAAAAGTCCTAAAATCTATATGTTTACATTATATTTTCACTTAATAATGTAACAAAAATTCTGCCTACTAACATAAATAAAAGCAAAAGAAATAGATGACTAGAGGTTCGAATTCCAGACTTTCAGTATTCATACTTTGGACGAAGAGGACAATAGATACATCTTTGTATATGTGTGTAACTAAGTTTCGAGCGGAAAATATATATTTATATCAAATTGAAAGACTGTATGTGAAAAGTTCTATCTAGTTCTATCATACTATCGCGTATACAATAAAAGTATAACTTTTGGCTGCCAATTTCGCGAAAATTGTAAAACATTGTTATTTCGCCTTACCAACGCCATCTAGTGGGTATTACATTACATAAAACCGTGACGATCCCCTTAAGCGCAGGCATCGACTACACAATAGATATAGAAAAAAAGGGGAGATTTGGTATAGGGGCGTGGTTCGTGTCGCCTGATGATTAGAATGATCATATCGAGGTGACACGCCTACAAACATCGCCACAGTGACATGGCGATCGTTGTACATACAAGATCTGTCGTAAAACGTGAAAATGCCAAGTTGTAGCAATACACCTTGTAAAAATTGGAGTGAAAACAAAAATTTTAAAACCAGATAACATTCCATGAGATAACATTCCACCGGCTATTTCCATTTTTAGTTACTATTTCTATTATTATTCAATGTTTTATTTTTGTCTCCGTAGAAATTTCTAGACTCAAATATAGTGATGTTCATTTACGATGACTGATGTATATCGACAATAAATTTTTACTGAAATTATTGAATTACTTACTGTGATCTTTGTAATTAAAGTCCCTAATATATTGAAACGAAAAGCATTCACGTTAAATTGATTTCTTTTATTTTATAATTATTATTATTACTAAACCTTTTACTTCGAGTTACTTTAACACAACTCAAATTTCGGACAACCGTTTCAATTTCATATCAATTTGTATGTTGCTGTTGCTTGAAGAAAAATGTATGTGTATTATTGTTTTAGATAATTTCGATATTTAAATTCCATTATACTCGTAGATGAAACTTGGAGTATTTTTAATTTTTAAGTTTTTCCAATGAGTTCAAAATAAAAGAAGGTTGGATTGAAGTTGCAGGATAATCGAAAGATTGGTTTTCTTAATACTATTTCTTACTTTGTTTAAATTTCCATGGCTAGTATAATCGAAATGCAATGCATTTGCATTTAAAAAAATAAAAAATAAAATCGGCTTTATTTTACATGTATACACATGCAAAATAAATTAGAAACAATTATAGAAAACTACATAAATCCTTCATGAAAAAAACAACATAATTTAATTTATTATATTCGTTGATGGTTCGAGTTTGCTCTTGACAGTGACAACTTCAGCAACCCGTGGTAACGTATAATGGAAAACTGACTCTGGCGACGATTGCCATATTTTTTATATTATTCTTATAAAACTGACACTGGCCCAAGCCTAGTGGCTGCCATTAAGAAAATAATAATAATTTATATTAATATATTAATTTAATAGTACACCTGTACCAGTGTAGGTATAGTGTGAAAAATGGAATATTTTTTTAATATTTAAAACAGCCACATGGTTTCTAACTGTCGATTAGGTAGGATCACATCCCTCGTTGAGTAGCGTCAGTTTAAGGTTAATAAGGTTAACATTCACGGAGCGGTTTTCATCCGCGCCGGCCGGTGCTGCTAGAAACCGGTGTTATTTCAATACTCGAACCCAGCAAATTTGTGCGGGCACGTAGTCGCCGCGGTTGCGGGCACGAAACCGTTGCGATTGCAGAACGGACCACGAAGTTAGTGGGATTAATCGCAATTAAATTAGTTAATCGCAAGTCGCCCGGTTAACTCATCTCAGAGAACTCATCCAGCGTGCGCCTGCACCACATTGCCGCCAAAGTGCGCGTCCTGCGCGGTTCTACTAGTACCTCGCCGCGGCAACCGCGAGCAACCATCACCACTACAGGCGTAAAACGCGCCGTGAAATTTGCTACTAATTTAACATACTTAACTATTTCATTCTACAGATGCCGGGACCGCGGCAGCAGACGCGAGTGAAAACCGCGCAGTGAGTTCTTAGTGTAACGAAAAATGAGATTCAGCGCCATCTAACATGTAATATTTAGCTATTATATACTAGTAGCATTTTTACTAAAATGCCACCTGATGGTGAATGGCTGAACCAGGATGAAAAAATACTGAAATATTGTAATATAACTCTTAATCAAGCGACTGTAAGTTTAATTTTGTTAAATTTTAAAATTGCGTTACGTCGTCTTCACGTTTTAAGTCCTACCCAATCAAAATCTTTAAGTTATGATAGTAGATAATAGAGCGTAAAGTTTGAATTGCACACAAGCTAAAAAAAGGCGACATCGCTACCCGATCTTACATAGCATCATTACATATCCCCCTTTCTTCCTATATCTATGGACTACACAGGCGATAAGCGCAGGCCACACCGCGAAGGAAGCCAAGTTAGCTTAGCTCACGTAGTTGCATGCAACCAACTATGCCAGCTAAGCTAACTTAGCTTAGCCTAGCTCACGTTACATGCAAAGCTGAACTAAAAAAAATTGTAGTAAGTAGTGACGTGCTACACTATGGATACGTGCGGGGGTGAAGGGCGGCAGAAGGGCGACATATTTTAACTTAGCGGGATCGTTGGTTTAGCTTAGTTAACTCGGTTAGCTTAGTTCGACGCGTGAATCGAAATATGAAAACCACGGCTACGTAATCTAAACTAAGTTAGCTTAGCTTCGTTCGCGGTGTGGCCTGCGCTTTATGGTCCATGATAAATCCAGCTGCGATTACGCTTTCTCTTCCTCTTCTTCAATCCAGAACACAGAAGCAGAAAAACCACCGGCATTTGAACTAGTTCACCAGTCCGCGTAATGAGTTAATTAGACAACTATAAATTAGACAACGAATTCACTAACTAATAGCTACATAAATAACTTACTAACACTAACAACCCGTCAAATGTACCCAACAGCTATATTTTATCATTAATACATTTTCTTCGTCTGTTATTTACACCAAAAGGAAAAAGATATTCTGATACAAAATATGATATACTATGTAATAACAAAACCCGTCAGGATTATTACCTGTTATTATCATGAAATATCTGGCAACGAAAATAAAAAGACCGTATAATCAT